>NC_091994.1:112609096-112706921 GCF_044704955.1 Pristiophorus japonicus
CCCCCCCCACCTCCCCCCCCTCCCTCTTCCCCCCCCTCCCCTCTCCCACCTCCCCCCCCCCCACCTCCCCCACCCAGTCTCCCAGTGGATATGGTGTTGGTGGAAGCTCCTTTCCCCAAAGAAAGCCGAACCTGCAGGCCTCTGGTGGCTCCACCACGGTGCGTGAATGCCTAACTGTTGTGTGAAGCACCCAATCACAGCTGGCCATGCTTTACGTGGTATTATGGGAACGAAGGAGTGCCAAGGTGACCAAGCACAGGCATTTCCTGATTGGCTGCCTTCTGCCAAGATGCCACTAACTGTTTGCAGGTCCTGGCACATCTAGCTGCCCATGCCTGTGAGGTCTCGCTCTCTCTGTGTCTGGATCAGCATGGAGGAAGATATCTAACTGTGCCAACCACTGCAGCACAGGCCTGGCAAGTACAGGGGCATTAATAGCCAACCCTTTTTTGGTGAGCTTAAAAATGAATGGAATGCACTTATGGGTACAATGAAAAGTTCATGGGGTGAAGTGGAAAGTTGGGGGTGGGGGGGCGGGGGGGGAGGAGGGAGGAGCAATCAGGCCTCAAGGCTGGCAGTAGCTTTATTTTTAGTGTCAAGGGAACGTGGTCAGGATTTAGTTCTCGTATTTAACTTTTGAAAACCCAGCAAAATGGGAGGTTTGAGAAAAGCTTTGTTGCAGGAACCGACACTGGTTAGTGGAAGACATACGGTGAACAATACAGACATTGAGCTCACACCTTTGTATGAAATCACGTTGCATGCCTGTTTTAATGAGGTCACTTACCTTAAAGATCTTGTTAATCTGATCGATTTCCGACTTCCCTGGAAAGAGAGGTTTCTGAGTGAGGAATTCAGCAAAGATGCAGCCCACTGACCACAGGTCAATCGCCGTCGAGTATTCCTGCAAAGAAAGCAAAGTGGCAGGACACCAATCAATGCAAAATGCTTTTCAATGTTTGCACACACATACTTTCAAAAAGAACAAAACCTCCCAGTCATCCTACACCAAGGATCAAAATTGCCCCGTCAGAGCAGGCAAAAAATGAGATAGGTCCAGAGATACAGTTCCTAATATCCACATTCAGAATCTGCTAACAGTACCTGTTGTGTCGGGGTGCTCGCATGGTCATACAACAGGCTCAATATCTTTCCTCTTCAACCCCCCAAAATTAAATATCAGTTGACCCAGTGAATCAATCTCAATACAAACAGTGAGAGTCTTGTACAGTTTAAAATAAATGTTGAAGTAAACCCGATTTTACATACTACTGCAGCGAGCCACGAGACCGTCGATTGCAACTCGCTGATCGTACGCGTCTACTGCAACTCGCTGTTCGTACGCGTCTACTGCAACTCGCTGATCGGACGCGTCTACTGCAACTCGCTGATCGTACGCGTCTACTGCAACTCGCTGTTCGTACGCGTCTACTGCAACTCGCAGATCGTACGCGTCTACTGCAACTCGCTGTTCGTACGCGTCTACTGCAACTCGCTGATCGGACGCGTCTACTGCAACTCGCTGATCGTACGCGTCTACTGCAACTCGCTGTTCGTACGCGTCTACTGCAACTCGCTGATCGTACGCGTCTACTGCAACTCGCTGATCGTACGCGTCTACTGCAACTCGCTGTTCGTACGCGTCTACTGCAACTCGCTGATCGTACGCGTCTACTGCAACTCGCTGTTCGTACGCGTCTACTGCAACTCGCTGATCGTACGCGTCTACTGCAACTCGCTGTTCGTACGCGTCTACTGCAACTCGCTGATCGTACGCGTCTACTGCAACTCGCTGTTCGTACGCGTCTACTGCAACTCGCTGATCGTACGCGTCTACTGCAACTCGCTGATCGTACGCGTCTACTGCAACTCGCTGTTCGTACGCGTCTACTGCAACTCGCTGATCGTACGCGTCTACTGCAACTCGCTGATCGTACGCGTCTACTGCAACTCGCTGATCGTACGCGTCTACTGCAACTCGCTGTTCGTACGCGTCTACTGCAACTCGCTGATCGGACGCGTCTACTGCAACTCGCTGATCGTACGCGTCTACTGCAACTCGCTGATCGTACGCGTCTACTGCAACTCGCTGATCGTACGCGTCTACTGCAACTCGCTGATCGGACGCGTCTACTGCAACTCGCTGATCGTACGCGTCTACTGCAACTCGCTGATCGGACGAGTCTACTGCAACTCGTTGTTCGTACGCGTCTACTGCAACTCGCTGATCGTACGCGTCTACTGCAACTCGCTGATCGTACGCGTCTACTGCAACTCGCTGATCGGACGCGTCTACTGCAACTCGCTGATCGTACGCGTCTACTGCAACTCGCTGATCGTACGCGTCTACTGCAACTCGCTGTTCGTACGCGTCTACGGCAACTCGCTGATCGGACGCGTCTACTGCAACTCGCTGATCGTACGCGTCTACTGCAACTCGCTGATCGTACGCGTCTACTGCAACTCGCTGATCGGACGAGTCTACTGCAACTCGTTGTTCGTACGCGTCTACTGCAACTCGCTGATCGGACGCGTCTACTGTCTACGGCAACTCGCTGATCGTACGCGTCTACGGCAACTCGCTGATCGGACGCGTCTACTGTCTACGGCAACTCGCTGTTCGTACGCGTCTACGGCAACTCGCTGATCGGACGCGTCTACTGCAACTCGCTGATCGGACGCGTCTACGGCAACTCGCTGATCGGACGCGTCTACGGCAACTCGCTGATCGGACGCGTCTACGGCAACTCGCTGATCGGACGCGTCTACTGCAACTCGCTGATCGTACGCGTCTACTGCAACTCGCTGATCGGACGCGTCTACTGTCTACGGCAACTCGCTGTTCGTACGCGTCTACGGCAACTCGCTGATCGGACGCGTCTACTGCAACTCGCTGATCGTACGCGTCTACGGCAACTCGCTGATCGGACGCGTCTACGGCAACTCGCTGATCGGACGCGTCTACTGCAACTCGCTGATCGTACGCGTCTACGGCAACTCGCTGATCGGACGCGTCTACTGTCTACGGCAACTCGCTGTTCGTACGCGTCTACGGCAACTCGCTGATCGGACGCGTCTACTGCAACTCGCTGATCGGACGCGTCTACGGCAACTCGCTGATCGGACGCGTCTACGGCAACTCGCTGATCGTACGCGTCTACTGCAACTCGCTGATCGGACGCGTCTACTGCAACTCGCTGATCGTACGCGTCTACTGCAACTCGCTGATCGGACGCGTCTACTGCAACTCGCTGATCGTACGCGTCTACTGCAACTCGCTGATCGGACGCGTCTACTGTCTACGGCAACTCGCTGTTCGTACGCGTCTACGGCAACTCGCTGATCGGACGCGTCTACTGCAACTCGCTGATCGGACGCGTCTACGGCAACTCGCTGATCGGACGCGTCTACTGCAACTCGCTGATCGGACGCGTCTACGGCAACTCGCTGATCGTACGCGTCGATTGCAACTCGCTGATCGTACGCGTCTACGGCAACTCGCTGATCGGACGCGTCTACTGCAACTCGCTGATCGGACGCGTCTACGGCAACTCGCTGATCGTACGCGTCTACGGCAACTCGCTGATCGGACGCGTCTACGGCAACTCGCTGATCGGACGCGTCTACTGCAACTCGCTGATCGGACGCGTCTACTGCAACTCGCTGATCGGACGCGTCTACTGCAACTCGCTGATCGTACGCGTCTACTGCAACTCGCTGTTCGTACGCGTCTACTGCAACTCGCTGTTCGTACGCGTCTACTGCAACTCGCTGATCGTACGCGTCTACTGCAACTCGCTGATCGTACGCGTCTACTGCAACTCGCTGATCGGACGCGTCTACTGCAACTCGCTGATCGTACGCGTCTACTGCAACTCGCTGATCGGACGCGTCTACTGCAACTCGCTGATCGTACGCGTCTACTGCAACTCGCTGATCGGACGCGTCTACTGCAACTCGCTGATCGTACGCGTCTACTGCAACTCGCTGATCGGACGCGTCTACTGCAACTCGCTGATCGTACGCGTCTACTGCAACTCGCTGTTCGTACGCGTCTACTGCAACTCGCTGTTCGTACGCGTCTACTGCAACTCGCTGTTCGTACGCGTCTACTGCAACTCGCTGATCGTACGCGTCTACTGCAACTCGCTGATCGTACGCGTCTACTGCAACTCGCTGATCGTACGCGTCTACTGCAACTCGCTGATCGGACGAGTCTACTGCAACTCGTTGTTCGTACGCGTCTACTGCAACTCGCTGATCGTACGCGTCTACTGCAACTCGCTGATCGTACGCGTCTACTGCAACTCGCTGATCGGACGAGTCTACTGCAACTCGTTGTTCGTACGCGTCTACTGCAACTCGCTGATCGGACGCGTCTACTGTCTACGGCAACTCGCTGATCGTACGCGTCTACGGCAACTCGCTGATCGGACGCGTCTACTGTCTACGGCAACTCGCTGTTCGTACGCGTCTACGGCAACTCGCTGATCGGACGCGTCTACTGCAACTCGCTGATCGGACGCGTCTACGGCAACTCGCTGATCGGACGCGTCTACGGCAACTCGCTGATCGGACGCGTCTACTGCAACTCGCTGATCGTACGCGTCTACTGCAACTCGCTGATCGGACGCGTCTACTGTCTACGGCAACTCGCTGATCGTACGCGTCTACGGCAACTCGCTGATCGGACGCGTCTACTGTCTACGGCAACTCGCTGTTCGTACGCGTCTACGGCAACTCGCTGATCGGACGCGTCTACTGCAACTCGCTGATCGGACGCGTCTACGGCAACTCGCTGATCGGACGCGTCTACGGCAACTCGCTGATCGGACGCGTCTACGGCAACTCGCTGATCGGACGCGTCTACTGCAACTCGCTGATCGTACGCGTCTACTGCAACTCGCTGATCGGACGCGTCTACTGTCTACGGCAACTCGCTGTTCGTACGCGTCTACGGCAACTCGCTGATCGGACGCGTCTACTGCAACTCGCTGATCGTACGCGTCTACGGCAACTCGCTGATCGGACGCGTCTACGGCAACTCGCTGATCGGACGCGTCTACTGCAACTCGCTGATCGTACGCGTCTACGGCAACTCGCTGATCGGACGCGTCGATTGCAACTCGCTGATCGTACGCGTCTACGGCAACTCGCTGATCGGACGCGTCTACTGCAACTCGCTGATCGGACGCGTCTACGGCAACTCGCTGATCGGACGCGTCTACGGCAACTCGCTGATCGGACGCGTCTACGGCAACTCGCTGATCGGACGCGTCTACTGCAACTCGCTGATCGGACGCGTCTACTGCAACTCGCTGATCGTACGCGTCTACTGCAACTCGCTGATCGTACGCGTCTACTGCAACTCGCTGTTCGTACGCGTCTACTGCAACTCGCTGATCGTACGCGTCTACTGCAACTCGCTGATCGTACGCGTCTACTGCAACTCGCTGATCGGACGAGTCTACTGCAACTCGTTGTTCGTACGCGTCTACTGCAACTCGCTGATCGGACGCGTCTACTGTCTACGGCAACTCGCTGATCGTACGCGTCTACGGCAACTCGCTGATCGGACGCGTCTACTGTCTACGGCAACTCGCTGTTCGTACGCGTCTACGGCAACTCGCTGATCGGACGCGTCTACTGCAACTCGCTGATCGGACGCGTCTACGGCAACTCGCTGATCGGACGCGTCTACGGCAACTCGCTGATCGGACGCGTCTACTGCAACTCGCTGATCGTACGCGTCTACTGCAACTCGCTGATCGGACGCGTCTACTGTCTACGGCAACTCGCTGTTCGTACGCGTCTACGGCAACTCGCTGATCGGACGCGTCTACTGCAACTCGCTGATCGGACGCGTCTACGGCAACTCGCTGATCGGACGCGTCTACTGCAACTCGCTGATCGGACGCGTCTACGGCAACTCGCTGATCGTACGCGTCGATTGCAACTCGCTGATCGTACGCGTCTACGGCAACTCGCTGATCGGACGCGTCTACTGCAACTCGCTGATCGGACGCGTCTACGGCAACTCGCTGATCGTACGCGTCTACGGCAACTCGCTGATCGGACGCGTCTACGGCAACTCGCTGATCGGACGCGTCTACTGCAACTCGCTGATCGGACGCGTCTACTGCAACTCGCTGATCGGACGCGTCTACTGCAACTCGCTGATCGTACGCGTCTACTGCAACTCGCTGTTCGTACGCGTCTACTGCAACTCGCTGTTCGTACGCGTCTACTGCAACTCGCTGATCGTACGCGTCTACTGCAACTCGCTGATCGTACGCGTCTACTGCAACTCGCTGATCGGACGCGTCTACTGCAACTCGCTGATCGTACGCGTCTACTGCAACTCGCTGATCGGACGCGTCTACTGCAACTCGCTGATCGTACGCGTCTACTGCAACTCGCTGATCGGACGCGTCTACTGCAACTCGCTGATCGTACGCGTCTACTGCAACTCGCTGATCGGACGCGTCTACTGCAACTCGCTGATCGTACGCGTCTACTGCAACTCGCTGTTCGTACGCGTCTACTGCAACTCGCTGTTCGTACGCGTCTACTGCAACTCGCTGTTCGTACGCGTCTACTGCAACTCGCTGATCGTACGCGTCTACTGCAACTCGCTGATCGTACGCGTCTACTGCAACTCGCTGATCGTACGCGTCTACTGCAACTCGCTGATCGGACGAGTCTACTGCAACTCGTTGTTCGTACGCGTCTACTGCAACTCGCTGATCGTACGCGTCTACTGCAACTCGCTGATCGTATGCGTCTACTGCAACTCGCTGATCGGACGAGTCTACTGCAACTCGTTGTTCGTACGCGTCTACTGCAACTCGCTGATCGGACGCGTCTACTGTCTACGGCAACTCGCTGATCGTACGCGTCTACGGCAACTCGCTGATCGGACGCGTCTACTGTCTACGGCAACTCGCTGTTCGTACGCGTCTACGGCAACTCGCTGATCGGACGCGTCTACTGCAACTCGCTGATCGGACGCGTCTACGGCAACTCGCTGATCGGACGCGTCTACGGCAACTCGCTGATCGGACGCGTCTACTGCAACTCGCTGATCGTACGCGTCTACTGCAACTCGCTGATCGGACGCGTCTACTGTCTACGGCAACTCGCTGATCGTACGCGTCTACGGCAACTCGCTGATCGGACGCGTCTACTGTCTACGGCAACTCGCTGTTCGTACGCGTCTACGGCAACTCGCTGATCGGACGCGTCTACTGCAACTCGCTGATCGGACGCGTCTACGGCAACTCGCTGATCGGACGCGTCTACGGCAACTCGCTGATCGGACGCGTCTACGGCAACTCGCTGATCGGACGCGTCTACGGCAACTCGCTGATCGGACGCGTCTACTGCAACTCGCTGATCGTACGCGTCTACGGCAACTCGCTGATCGGACGCGTCGATTGCAACTCGCTGATCGTACGCGTCTACGGCAACTCGCTGATCGGACGCGTCTACTGCAACTCGCTGATCGGACGCGTCTACGGCAACTCGCTGATCGGACGCGTCTACGGCAACTCGCTGATCGGACGCGTCTACTGCAACTCGCTGATCGGACGCGTCTACTGCAACTCGCTGATCGTACGCGTCTACTGCAACTCGCTGATCGTACGCGTCTACTGCAACTCGCTGTTCGTACGCGTCTACTGCAACTCGCTGATCGTACGCGTCTACTGCAACTCGCTGATCGTACGCGTCTACTGCAACTCGCTGATCGGACGAGTCTACTGCAACTCGTTGTTCGTACGCGTCTACTGCAACTCGCTGATCGGACGCGTCTACTGTCTACGGCAACTCGCTGATCGTACGCGTCTACGGCAACTCGCTGATCGGACGCGTCTACTGTCTACGGCAACTCGCTGTTCGTACGCGTCTACGGCAACTCGCTGATCGGACGCGTCTACTGCAACTCGCTGATCGGACGCGTCTACGGCAACTCGCTGATCGGACGCGTCTACGGCAACTCGCTGATCGGACGCGTCTACTGCAACTCGCTGATCGTACGCGTCTACTGCAACTCGCTGATCGGACGCGTCTACTGTCTACGGCAACTCGCTGTTCGTACGCGTCTACGGCAACTCGCTGATCGGACGCGTCTACTGCAACTCGCTGATCGTACGCGTCTACGGCAACTCGCTGATCGGACGCGTCTACGGCAACTCGCTGATCGGACGCGTCTACTGCAACTCGCTGATCGTACGCGTCTACGGCAACTCGCTGATCGTACGCGTCGATTGCAACTCGCTGATCGTACGCGTCTACGGCAACTCGCTGATCGGACGCGTCTACTGCAACTCGCTGATCGGACGCGTCTACGGCAACTCGCTGATCGGACGCGTCTATGGCAACTCGCTGATCGGACGCGTCTACGGCAACTCGCTGATCGGACGCGTCTACGGCAACTCGCTGATCGGACGAGTCTACTGCAACTCGTTGTTCGTACGCGTCTACTGCAACTCGCTGATCGTACGCGTCTACTGCAACTCGCTGATCGTACGCGTCTACTGCAACTCGCTGATCGGACGCGTCTACTGCAACTCGCTGATCGGACGCGTCTACTGCAACTCGCTGATCGTACGCGTCTACTGCAACTCGCTGTTCGTACGCGTCTACGGCAACTCGCTGATCGGACGCGTCTACTGCAACTCGCTGATCGGACGCGTCTACTGCAACTCGCTGATCGTACGCGTCTACTGCAACTCGCTGATCGGACGAGTCTACTGCAACTCGTTGTTCGTACGCGTCTACTGCAACTCGCTGATCGGACGCGTCTACTGTCTACGGCAACTCGCTGATCGTACGCGTCTACGGCAACTCGCTGATCGGACGCGTCTACTGTCTACGGCAACTCGCTGTTCGTACGCGTCTACGGCAACTCGCTGATCGGACGCGTCTACTGCAACTCGCTGATCGGACGCGTCTACGGCAACTCGCTGATCGGACGCGTCTACGGCAACTCGCTGATCGGACGCGTCTACGGCAACTCGCTGATCGGACGCGTCTACTGCAACTCGCTGATCGGACGCGTCTACTGTCTACGGCAACTCGCTGTTCGTACGCGTCTACGGCAACTCGCTGATCGGACGCGTCTACTGCAACTCGCTGATCGTACGCGTCTACGGCAACTCGCTGATCGGACGCGTCTACGGCAACTCGCTGATCGGACGCGTCTACTGCAACTCGCTGATCGTACGCGTCTACGGCAACTCGCTGATCGTACGCGTCGATTGCAACTCGCTGATCGTACGCGTCTACGGCAACTCGCTGATCGGACGCGTCTACTGCAACTCGCTGATCGGACGCGTCTACGGCAACTCGCTGATCGGACGCGTCTACGGCAACTCGCTGATCGGACGCGTCTACGGCAACTCGCTGATCGGACGCGTCTACGGCAACTCGCTGATCGGACGCGTCTACGGCAACTCGCTGATCGGACGCGTCTACGGCAACTCGCTGATCGGACGCGTCTACGGCAACTCGCTGATCGGACGCGTCTACTGCAACTCGCTGATCGGACGCGTCTACGGCAACTCGCTGATTGTACGCGTCAATTGCAACTCGCTGATCGTACGCGTCGATTGCAAAACCCGCTCCACATTCACTGCAGTGCAATGGAACAGACATTTACTTTCACTGAAATGAACCAGTCATGTGTTTCATCAGGCAACCAATGTGGGGGGGCGGGAAAGAGGACGACACATATTAGCAAATTGCTACCAAAACATCAGTTTAAACTTCATGTTGCACCATTGCTACAGTGCTAATGGAAACCTGAACAATTGATTGACAAGGCCCCAGTTTGGGTCAATATTACAACTGATTGACAATACAAGTCAAGGAGTAGATAAAGACAGTTAGTATCTTCTCTGTTGATCTGCAGAATCAATCGAAAGCACAGATATTGCTAGAAGCCGTTCTGTTCATTTTCTGAAATGCATTATCCCCACCCCAAGCTCAGATCACTAACCTTTGCTCCAAGTAGCAGCTCTGGGGTTCGATACCAGAGAGTTACCACCACGGGCGTGTAAGGCTTCAATGGGGAGCCGTACTCTCGAGCAAGTCCAAAGTCGCCAATCTAAAGAACGTTCAGTAAAATTTGTTTTGAAGTTATTTCATTGGCAGGTACTGAAGTAACATCTTTCAACACTTGACAAATATTAAGATGCATTTTTAAAGGAACATTGTGCCAAACACAGGATTTACAGGCTGCAGATTCATCAACATTGAAATTTATTGATAATCTTAAAAATAAAATAGACCGACCCTACTGTTTGCTTTAGCAGTGAAGCAATCTACAATTGTAACTATGAATGCACATTAGATGTCACTCTGCACCTGGCTGGGAATGAACAACAGTTACTGGAGTGATCACTGCACGATATTGCAGCAGAGAGGCTCAGATCGAGGACAGAGTTGCCAGAGCAGTTTTGCACACGATACCATTCCTGCCGTACTGTTACGAGGCAACGAGCAGAGGCCGAGTGCTTTGAAAATAAAAACACAGATGGGAGGAATGGGACTAATCTACCAACGTTCCCTGGATTCTGGAGAGGTCCCGGCGGATTGGAAAACCGCGAATGTAACGCCCCTATTCAAGAAAGGAGGGAGATAGAAAGCAGGAAACTATAGACCAGTTAGCCTAACATCTATCATTGGGAAAATGCTGGAATCATGCTGGAATCCATTATTAAGGAAATAATAGCAGGACATTTAGAAAATCATAATATAATCAACCAGCGTCAACGTGGTTTTATGAAAGGGAAATTATGTTTGACAAATTTGCTGGAGTTCTTTGAGGATGTAACGAACAGGGTGGATAAAGGGGAACCAGTGGATGTGGTGTATTTGGATTTCCAGAAGGCACTTGATAAGGTGCCACATAAAAGGTTACTGCACAAAATAAAAGCTCACGGAATTGGGGGTAATATATTAGCATAGAAAGAGGATTGGCTAACTAACAGAAAACAGAGAGTCGGATAAATGGGCCATTTTCAGGTTGGCAAACAGTAACTAGTGGGGTACTGCAGGGGCCTCAACTATTTACAATCTATATTAATGACTTGGATGAAGGAGCGAGTGTAATGTAACCAAATTTGATGATGATACAAAGATGGGTGGGAAAGCAAATTGTGAGGAGGACACAAAAAATCTAAAAGGGATATAGGCAGGCTGAGTGAGTGGGCAAAAATTTGGCAGACGGAGTATAATATGGGAAAATATGAGGTTATTCACTTTGGTAGGAAGAATAAAAAGCAAATTATTATTTAAATGGAGAGAGATTACAAAATGCTGCAGTACAGCGGGACCTGGGGGTCCTTGTGCATGAAACACAAACAGTTAGTATGCAGGTACAGCAAGTAATTAGGAAGGCAAATGGAATGTTGGCCTTTATTGCAAGGGGGATAGAGTATAAAAGCAGAGAAGTCCTGCTACAACTGTACAGGATATTGGTGAGGCCACACCTGGAGTACTGCGTACAGTTTTGGTCTCCGTATTTAAAGAAGGATTATATTTGCATTGGAGGTTGTTCAGAGAAGGTTCACGAGGTTGATTCCTGAGATGAAGGGATTGTTTTATGAAGAAAAGTTGAGCAGGTTGGGCCGATACTCATTGGAGTTAAGAAGAATGTGAGGTGATCTTATTGAAATGTATAAGATTCTGAGGGGGCTTGACAGGGTAGATGCAGAGAGGATGTTTCCCCTCGTGGGGGAATCTAGAACTAGGGGCCAGTTTCAGAATAAGGGGTCTCCCATTTAAAACGGAGATGGAGAGAAATTTTCTCTCTCAGGGAACATGGCTGGCAGCAGGTTGCGTGTTCCCCTACAGTAGGGAATGGTGCAGAGACCCATGGGCAAGGGAAAGAAAACAAATATCCTGTTCATAAAAAAGGGGGAAGAGTTTAACACAAATGAAGGGAAGGAGCACCATAGGTGCATTACATCGACAGAAACAAGAAATGGCAAAGCTAGAAATTGTGTGTTTATGACCATCACTGGCAGCGTGTGGATCACAAACCCTACAGTAATCTCTCCCAGAGGAAGAGGGACTCGGCCATCGCCCAGCACAGAGATGCACCAGCAATATCTACTTTCTCACTGCAGTAGAACTGACCTTAAGTATTCCCGAATGACTGAGCAGAAGATTAGATGTCTTTAGATCTCGGTGTAAAATCCAGTTATCATGAAGATGTCGAACGCCTTTTAGAAGTTGTATCATAAGTGTTTTAACTTCACCTAAAAATGAAACAAATGATTTGAAAGATTGGTGAGTTTTCACATGTAAGGCTTCACCACCTACACCCTGGTCCGAGAGAGCAATACTGGGATTGCGACAGTGCGTTACCCCTCCTCAACCCGTGTGACCGTCCATATGGCTGACGACCATGCCTCATCCTCTATCTTCACAGGACTGCCTTTCATGGTTCTATTCCTACCAGTCCTAAAGTGGCCAAACATCCTACAACAATTTCTCCTCGCGCAACTACCAACACGTTGGGTGTGTTCCAAGCTTCAATCCTTAGCCCTCGTATTCCAATCTACATGTTGCCCCTTTGGCTGTATTATAGAACAGAAGAAATACACAAGAACATAAAAAATAGGAGCAGGAGTCGGCCATACGGCCCCTCGAGCCTGCTCTGCCATTTAATACGATCATGGCTGATCCGATCATGGATTCAGCTCCACTTCCCCACCAACTCCCCATAACCCCTTATCGTTCAAGAAACTGTCTATTTCTGTCTTAAATTTATTCAATGTCCCAGATTCCACAGCTCTCTGAGGCAGCGAATTCCACAGCTTTACAACCCTCAGAGAAGAAATTTCTCCTCATCTCGGTTTTAAATGGGTGGCCCCTTATTCTAAGATCATGCCCTCTAGTTCTAGTCTCCCCCATCAGTGGAAACATCCTCTCTGCATCCACCTTGTCAAGCCCCCTCATAATCTTATACATTTCGATAAGATCAACTCACATTCTTCTGAATTGCAATGAGTAGAGGCCCAATCTCCTCAACCTTTCCTCATAAGTCAAACCCCTCATCCCCGGAGTCAACCTAGTAAACCTTCTCTGATCTGCCTCCAAAGCAAGTATATCCTTTCGTAAATATGGAAACCAAAACTGCACGCAGTATTCCAGGTGTGGCCTCACCAATTCCTTATATAGCTGTAGTAAGACTGCCCTGCTTTTATACTCCATCCCCTTTGCAATAAAGACCAAGATTCCATTGGCCTCCCTGATCACTTGCTGTACCTGTATACTATCCTTTTGTGTTTCATGCACAAGTACCCCCAGGTCCCGCTGTACTGCAGCACTTTGCAATCTTTCTCCATTTAAATAATAACTTGCTCTTTGATTTTTTTTCTGCCAAAGTACATGACCTCACACTTTCCAACATTATACTCCATCTGCCAAATTTTTGCCCACTTAGCCTGTCTATGTCCTTTTGCAGATTTTTTGTGTCCTCCTCACACATTGTTTTTCCTCCTATCTTTGTATCGTCAGCAAATTTGGCTACGTTACACTCTGTCCTTTCTTCCAAGTCGTGAATATAGATTATAAATAGTTGGGGTCCCAGCACTGATCCCTGCGGCACCCGACTAGTTACTGATTGCCAACCAGAGAATGAACCATTTATCCCGACTCTCTGTTTTCTGTTAGTTAGCCAATCCTCTATCCATGCTAATATATTACCCCCAACCCAGTGAACGTTTATCTTGTGCAGTAACCTTTTATGTGGCACCTTGTCAAATACCTTCTGGAAGTCCAAATACACCACAGCCACTGGTTCCCCTTTATCCACCCGGTTCATTACATCCTCGAAAAACTCCAGCAAATGTGTCAAACATGGTTTCCCTTTCATAAATCCATGCTGACTCTGCCTGATTGAATTTTGCTTTTCCAAATGTCCTGTTACTGCTTCTTTAATAATGGACTCCAACATTTTCCCAACTACAGATGTTAGGCTAACTGGTCTATAGTTTCCTGCTTTTTGTCTGCCTCCTTTTTAAAAAAGGGGCGTTACATTTGCAGTTTTCCAATCTGCTGGGACCTCCCCAGAATCCAGGGAATTTTGGTAAATTACAACCAATGCACCCACTATCCCTGCCGCTACTTCTCTTAAGACCCGAGGATGCAAGCCATCAGGTCCAGGGGATTTATCTGCCTGTAGTCCCATTATCTTACTGAGTACCAACTCCTTTGTGATTGTGATTGTGTTAAGTTCCTCCCCCCCATAGCCCCTTGACTATCCACTGTTGATATATTGTTAGTGTCCTCTACCGTAAAGACCGATACATAGAAAAATAGAAAATAGGTGCAGGAGCAGGCCATTCAGCCCTTCTAGCCTGCACCGCCATTCAATGAGTTCATGGCTGAACATGAAACTTCAGTACCCACTTCCTGCTTTCACGCCATACCCCTTGATCCCCCGAGTAGTAAGGACTTCATCTAACTCCCTTTTGAATATATTTAGTGAATTGGCCTCAACTACTTTCTGTGGTAGAGAATTCCACAGGTTCACCACTCTCTGGGTGAAGAAGTTTCTCCTTATCTCGGTCCTAAATGGCTTACCCCTTATCCTTAAACTGTGACCCCTGGTTCTGGACTTCCCCAACATTGGGAACATTCTTCCTGCATCCAACCTGTCCAAACCCGTCAGAATTTTAAACGTTTCTATGAGGTCCCCTCTCACTCTTCTGAACTCCAGTGAATACAAGCCCAGTTGATCCAGTCTTTCTTGATAGGTCAGTCCCACCATCCCGGGAATCAGTCTGGTGAATCTTCGCTGCACTCCCTCAATAGCAAGAATGTCCTTCCTCAAGTTAGGAGACCAAAACTGTACACAATACTCCAGGTGTGGCCTCACCAAGGCCCTGTACAACTGTAGCAACACCTCCCTGGCCCTGTACTCAAATCCCCTCGCTATGAAGGCCAACATGCCATTTGCTTTCTTAACCGCCTGCTGTATCTGCATGCCAACCTTCAATGACTGATGTACCATGACACCCAGGTCTCGTTGCACCTTCCCTTTTCCTAATCTGTCACCATTCAGATAATAGTCTGTCTCTCTGTTTTTACCACCAAAGTGGATAACCTCACATTTATCCACATTATACTTCATCTGCCACGCATTTGCCCACTCACCTAACCTATCCAAGTCACTCTGCAGCCTCATAGCATCCTCCTCGCAGCTCACACTGCCACCCAACTTAGTGTCATCCGCAAATTTGGAGATACTACATTTAATCCCCTCGTCTAAATCATTAATGTACAATGTAAACAACTGGGGCCCCAGCACAGAACCTTGCGGTACCCCACTAGTCACTGCCTGCCATTTCGAAAAGTACCCATTTACTCCTACTCTTTGCTTCCTGTCTGACAACCAGTTCTCAATCCACGTCAGCACACTACCCCCAATCCCATGTGCTTTAACTTTGCACATTAATCTCCTGTGTGGGACCTTGTCAAAAGCCTTCTGAAAGTCCAAATATACCACATCAACTGGTACTCCTTTGTCCACTTTATTGGAAACATCCTCAAAAAATTTGTTCAGAGTTTCTGCCATTTCCATATTCCCCATTACTAATTCCCCGGTCTCGTCCTCTAAGGGACCAACATTTACTTTAGCCATAGGAGCAGGAGTCGGCCATTTGGCCCCTCGAGCCTGCTCCGCCATTCAATAAGATCATGGCTGATCTGATCATGGACTCAGCTCCACTTCCCTGCCCGCTTCTCAATAAGTACATCAGCATTATCCACAGCATGGAATGAGTTTCCACATTATGCCAACACCCAGCCTTACTGCTCCACCACCTCCCTTTATTCCACGCCTGTTGCCATGATATCGTGGCTAAAACACAACTTCCTTCAGCCAAACACCGGCAAGGCTTCTCTCACTAAAACCTAAACACTTCTGCCCTGATTCGATCTCCCCTCTCTGGCTGCATTGAACAATGCACAACCTCAGTGGCCTGCCCCACCTTGAGCTGAGCATCAAATCCCACAGCCGTCCTAACTCCAAAACCCTGTCCTGCTTCCATCCGTATCTCTCACTCACTCACTACTGCCAAATCCCTGATGACATAGAAACATAGAAAATAGGTGCAGGAGTAGGCCATTCGGCCCTTCGAGCCTGCCCCACCATTCAATATGATCATGGCTGATCATGCAACTGTCATCTTCAACCTCAATTTTTCCCAAACCCTCCCAACCAGCCTTCCAACTTTTACATAGGAACAGGAGGTGGCCATTCAGCTCCTCGAGCCTGTTCTGCCATTCAATGAGATCATGGCTGATCGGTATCTTAACTCCATCCACCTGTCTTGGCTCCATATCCTTTTATACCCTTGACTAGCAAAAATCTACCAATCTCTCCAATCTTCAATTCATGCAGAACCCCACCTCCCACAGCTTATCCCCATACTAAATCTCCCTTGCCCATTATCCCATATGCGCCGATCTCATTCTGTACCGCTTTGATTTCAATGTTTTCACCCTCGTTTACAAATTCAGTGTAAAATTGAACATAATAAATCTGGTAATTTGCAGGCTAGCATCAAAAATGACCATGAAAGCAGCCTGATTGTGGTAGGAACCCAATACTGTACTTTAGGGATGGGAACCCACCACACCTACTCAGTCTGGCTTGCATAATATGACTCCAGCTCCACATTACAGGGTTGAGTCAGTGCCCCAAGGATAACTGGGGATGGGCTTTAAATACTGCCTTGCCAGTGTCGTTCACAACCCAAGAATTTTATGTTTACACAAAGCATTTAGACAAAAAAAATATTATGGGGCGCTGACAGAAAATGTGAAGTTTGGTTCTGCACTGTGGCCAAGTTGCAGATATAATGTTGAACGGCAACAGTGCGACTGGCTGATAAAAGCCCACATTCCTAAAATGGGCTCAACTACCAACGGTTCGGTAATTACATTACTACCTACAAAAATCAAAATGAATGTAGCAGAGAGCTTTATGGTGTGGCAGAAGATGCTGAGCTGATGACAGCTTGATCCCCTTCACAATATCAAACACGCACAACATCCATTGTAAGTACAGTAATGCTCGATTATTGTGCTAATATTCAAAGCCATTTCAAGACTATTTTGTATGAAGAATGATTCATCATCACATTTACTCATTTATGAAACAACTCGCATACAAGACACCAACACTTTGCAAATAAGGAAAAGAAATATGATCTTACATAAGATGGTCAAGATTACAGCATTACTGTGGACCCAACCCCTCAAACCCCTGGTCCGTCACTCTCCTCTCACCAACATACAGACGCATTTCAAATATTAGCAAACTTTGCTATCCTAACTTAGAAGTCACTATTCTGGAAGAAAAGGACCTAATTTCCAATCTAAAAATGAGAATAATTTGATTCAATTCCACAATAGTGACTGTAAGCCGTGTTCTCAATATTCAACATGTCAGTGACCATTACAATGACAATTACTGCTCTCGGGGAGCCAGTGATAATGGGGTGTCTTCTCAAAGTGGAAAATTTATCTCCCGAGAGAAGGGGGGGGCGACAAAGTGGAAATTTGACCTTTTCACCTGTGCCACTGTGACTCAGGCTTACACTGTTTGGCTCCAGATACAGGTCGAGTCCTTGAGACTGTAACCTTTGTTGCTGTGTGACAGTATTTAAGTATGTTGGCAAGCATAGAGCTCAACTTGCACAAGGCGCTGAGCACAGAATGCGTCCCCAGCCACACACTGATCCTCACTCACGTGCAAGGTGAACCTCCGACTTTGGAAACCAAATAGGAGGAAAAATTTCCAATCTTACACAGGAGAATAGATATACACGGAGAATGTTGCATACCTTCATTATAAATCCCAGTCAGCAACAACACACATGAAACAGCATGTCAGAGTGAGAAACTGAGAAGTCACTCGATCGGAGAATGCTAACCTGGGAACCTGGCTTTAATGCAGACAAGGGATGTGTTTGCAGTTAGAAATGAGCAATTTGAGACCAAAGTAATTCTGGAACATATAAATCTGATGAAAGTTATTGAATCCACAAAGTAGAATGCTAGACTGTAACACAGAAATGTTTCGCAGAAACATTTGCATTGTCTCCATACGTACGAAGAAACTTTTTTTTAATAAAAGTTTTATATTTCTTTCTGAATTTGTTGTGTTCACAATATGCAACAAAATAGCTGTACCTGGTAAGAATGGTTGCTTCATGGTTTCCATTAAACTCTTCAGGTCATGTTCAACATAATTCATAACTATATATATCTTGTCCATGTTGCTCCCCACTACAATTTCCTGAAGAAATAATCGGAGATTCAGTCGGTAGTGATTTCCACATGCAATATTATCTTACTGCTACTGCACTCACAGGGCAGCAGAGCTATTGCAGTACTAACGTCTAGTCTCTATAAATTAATATATCATTTTATGTATAATAATCGAAAATCCATTCAAATGACAGACTGCAAGGGAGCGCCCACCCCTCAGTGCTATTCCAGCAGATAGCACAAATTTAACAAGTATACTAAATATATCACCTCACTCTGAAAATAATCACATGGAAAGAATGGAATGTACAACATCTGCTGAAATATTCCACTCTAAATCAAACAAAGTACCAGCTAATTACTAAGGTAACCTCAGATATCCCACTCAGGGCAGTATCCTGGGCCCAACCATCTTCAACTGCTTCATCAATGCTTTCCTCCATCAGAAGGTCAGAAATGGGGATGTTCGCTGATGACTGCACAGTGTTCAGTGCCATTCATAACTCCTCAGATAACGGAGCAGTCCATGCCCGCATGCAGCAAGACCCAGACAACATTCAGGCTTGGGCTGATAAGTGGCAAGTAACATTCGCACAAGTGTCAGGCAATGATCATCACCAAGTGAGAGTCTAACCACCCCCTATGATATTCAACTGCATTACCAGCACCAAATCTCCCACCATCAACATCCTGGGGGTGGGGAGGGGGGGGTCACCATTGACCAGAAACTTAACTGGACCAGTCACACAAATACTGTGGCAACAAGAGCAGGTCAGAGGCTGGGTATTCTGCGGCGAGTGTCTCACCTCCTGACTCCCCAAAGCCTTTCCACCATCTACACGGCACAAGTCAGGAGTGTGATGGAACACTCTCCACTTGCCTGGATGGTGCAGCTCCAACAACACTCAAGAAGCTTGACACCATCCAGGACAAAGCAGCCGCTTGATTGGCCCCCCCATCCACCACCTTCAACACTCACTCCCTCCACCACCGGCGCACCGTGGCTGCAGTGTGCACCATCTACAAGATGCACTGCAGCAACTCGCCAAGGCTTCTCCGGCAGCACCTCCCAAACCCACAACCTCTACCACCTAGAAGGACAAGGGCAGCAGGAGCATGGGAACACCACCACCTCCACGTCCCCCTCCCAGTCACACACCATCCTGACTTGGAAATATATCGGCCGTTCCTTCATCGTCGCTGGGTCACAATCCTGGAACTCCCTCCATAACAGCACTGTGGGAGCACCTTCACCACACGGACTGCAGCGGTTCAAGGCGGCGGCTCACCACCACCTTCTCAAGGGGCAATAAGGGATGGGCAATAAATGCCGGCCTTGCCAGCGATGCCCACATCTCGGAACAAATTTTTTTAAATGGTAAAGGCACAATTGCTGCGTGCTTACTCTGACAGTGACTATGTTTGGGTGTTGAGCTTTCAGAATGGTGTTGATTTCCCGCAGGGATGTAATTGGAAATCCTTCCTTTTCCTTTTCCATTTTTAATCGTTTCAAAGCCACGATTTCATCTGAAACATACAGAGCCACACCAAACACATCATTACTGCAACATTGTCATGATTCCACCTGATTTAAAGGTATGATTTGTGTGTTTATGCCATTTACAAATCCTAACAAATGCATAAACTAGTTAGAATCCTACAGCAATAAGCAGCCAGAACAGGCACATTGCTGGATCAGGCGGGGTCTGGGAACTGACTGAATTCTTCTGTCCCTTACACCAAAAGACAACCTAAAGAAACATCACTCCATCTATTTTTGATCTGTGTGATTATCTTTTCACAGTGACAATCATCATTTCTGTGTTGCAGTATTAAATATCACTTTGTGAATAGTTCAGGGCAACAGCCAGATAGTTGTGTGAATGCCTCATCACTGCCCTTACAAAGGAATGAATTATTCTTAATATTCTTATGATTCTAGTCCCACTCCAGGGACTTAAGCACAAAAAAAAATCTAAGCCGACACTCCAGTGCAGTGCTGAGGGAGCGCTGCACTGTCAGAGGTGCCGTCTTTCAGATAAGACATTAAACCGAGGCCCTGTCTGCTCTCTCAGGTGGACGTAAAAGATCCCATGGCACTATTATGATGATGATCAGGGGAATTATCCCCGGTGTCCTGCCCGATATTTATCCCTCAATCAACATCACTAAAACAGATTATCTGGTCATTATCACATTGTTGTTTGTGGGAGCTTGCTGTGCACAAATTGGCTGCTGCGTTTCCCACATTACAACAGTGCCTACACTTCAAAAGTACGTCATTGGCTGTAAAGTGCTTTGAGACGCCTGGTGGTTGTGAAAGGCGCTATATAAATCCAAGTATTTTCTTTTAGTTTTTCAGAAAGGACATCGACAGTTCCTAGAATCCATATTTACAAAAGAACAGTAACTGCAGAGACTGAGTTACTTTAAAAGGCAGGTTGAAATCTATTAAAGATATTTTAACCTCATGAGAGGAAACAAGTGTGTACTTACTAGCACCGCTAATGGTATCTATGACCCGCCTTTCAGAAAGCAGAAGGAGAATGTCCGTACAGGGTACAGACTATCTGGCTATTGCACTGAACTATTCACAAAGTGATACTTAATACTGCAGCACAGAAATGACGATGGTCACTGGGAAAAGATAAGCGCACAGGTCGAAATGGTGTGGGTTCAGAATGGGGAAATGTTGGCCCAGAGGTCAGCTTGTCTGCAGTCAAACCCAACGTGGTGGGTCTAAGCCCAGCATTGGTGCCGGTCCCAATTCATTGATTGCCGCAGTGGCACCCAGCGGGCCACCAGGCTAAATCCCCACGTGCTTCCACCCACATTGTCCCCTTGACTCTGCTCTGATCATCAGAAGCCACCTTGCAAAGTGAATGCAAAAACGTGAACAAAATGCACGACACAACACAAAGTGCTTCCAAACTAAAGGGGAAAAAGGTCGAGCTAAAAGAAACGGGTCTCATTTCTGCACATATTTCTGTCAAGGTTCAACTGTCCTTCTTAGTCGTTCTGCTTTAAATATTTTGAAGCCACAATTAAGTCCTGCCGAAAGATTTCAACAGCTCAGTCCGTGTCCATGGGGACGGTAGGGTACTGGCTGTTCTTACTGGACTAGTAATCCAGAGAAGACCAGCTCAAATTTCACCATGGGAGGTTGAGAATTTCAAAATCTGAAAATTAAAATCCGGCATCAGTGAAAGTGACCCTGACGTGGTCCGGATTGCTGTAAAAACCCAACTGGTCCAATAGTATTCTTCAGGGAAGGAAACTTACCAACCTTGCCTGGTCTGGGATAATGTGGCTGTAGTCCCAGACCAATGCGCTCGACTCTTAACTGCCCTCCAAAATGGCTGCCCAAACAACCAAGTTGTATCAAACAAAGAACAAGAATACACCACCACCTTCGCAGGATGCTCAATAAATGCTGACATTGCCAGTGATGGCCACACCCCAAGAACGAATTATAAAAACGTTCTATAATTGAGACTGTGCCCCCTTACCATCTCTGACCCGAGGTTTACATTAATCTTATGGAAAGTATCTGTAAGCAATCCAGTGCTGTAGGGGACCCAGCATATGACTCTTGCACATTTCAAATCACACAAGGTTTAAATTGAACTCGATACCGAACTGTCCAATGAATATGGCGATTGGCTGCAGGTGGTGGCTAACAACATTCAATGCTGAACAGAAGAATTACACTCACCTGTCTTTTTGTCTTTTGCTCTATAAACCACACCATATGTTCCTTCTTCAATTCTATTAAGACACTGAAATTCTTCTACACTCCGACAACCCTAAAAACAAACCGCAAAGTTAATTATAAATAATTAGTCAGCAACTGTAGGCGCTGTTTTAGTATATTTCAGAGATGTGACAAGACGCTATATAAATACAAATCTTTCATCATCGATATTGGCAACAGGTTTGTTTCACGGCAAAGCAGAACTGATTGCTAACACTCCACTGTCGCACAAACAGGAAGGGACAGCGTTATTTACAGAGAGAAATGGAGCACAGAGGTGGGAGCAAAGAGTTATACGCGGGAATTAAAAATACAACCGGCGTCCCCAGCTCTTCAAGCACTCCTGCCCACACCCTGCGGCCGATTAACGTTGGAAGCTTGCATCAATATTTTTGTCAATTCATCTTTATATAATTCAAGCAAACATTTAAAATCACTAAAAATGTTTTGGACTTGGTGTCAATGTGAATTTTTTTTCTTCTTTTCTACACTTCCATCTAGGCTACATATATTGTTTTTTTATTCGTTCACAGGATGTGGGCGTCGCTGGCAAGGCCGGCATTTATTGCCCATCCCCAATTGCCCCTTGAGAAGGTGGTGGTGAGCCGCCTTCTTGAACCGCTGCAGTCCGTGTGGTGAAGGTGCTCCCACAGTGCTGTTCGGGAGGGAATTCCAGGATTGTGACCCAGCGACGATGAAGGAACGGCCGATATATTTCCAAGTCAGGATGGTGTGTGATTGTAATGACATTACTCTTGTTCCACTGAATTTGCAAGGCCCATGTGGATATAATAACTTTTATTTATATAACGCCTTTTAACTCATCAATATGATCATTTTGCTTTATTTTAGGAGACTGTAGGGTGCAATTGTAATAATTTGAGAGGATTTGTCCCAAGTTATAACAGTAGGATCCCGATTACCTGAAGGGCAGGCAAGTACTGAGGTAGTTCTTTCTTCAACTCCACCGGTGACACCGGTGGGGAGTCAGGAACATACTCTCCCTCGGTGGGAGTGTTTGAGATCGGACTCTCCTCCTCCTCCATCTCCTCCTCTTCCTCCTCCATGCTCTCTTCTGAATCATGATCAAATTTCGATTCTGTAACTAACAAATTCAGTATCAGAAAATACAAATAACTGACACAAGCATGAGTTACACGCTACACTTTGAGCTGTGGTAAACACGTAGAAACAGCATTTACCTATTTGGATATGGTTTCCATTCTGCCGTTCTTCATCGCTATGTTCCTCCTCTTCGCTAATTTCACCTAATGCAAAAAGCAAAACCCTTAAAAACCAGAGCTGCCCAATCTGAAATTATTCATGTATTTACTTCACCTAAGATTTTAACATGTTTATTCTGGATCTCTTCTCTATTAGGATCATTTAAGGCACAGTTAACAAGAACAGATTAACTGTTTCCATCGTATCCAGCTATGTGTCCACACTTGGGGGCGGGGAGATTGTATCCATTTAAATGATATTGTATTCGTTCACAGGATGTGGGCATCGCTGGCATTTATTGCCCATCCCCAATTGCCCCTTGAGAAGGTGGTGGTGAGCCGCCTTCTTGAACCGCTGCAGTCCGTGTGGTGAAGGTGCTCCCACAGTGCTGTTAGGGAGGGAGTTCCAGGTTTGTGACCCAGCGACGATGAAGGAACGGCCGATATATTTCCAAGTCAGGATGGTGTGTGACTGGGAGGGGAACGTGGAGGTGGTGGTGTTCCCATGCGCCTGCTGCCCTTGTCCTTCTAGGTGGTAGAGGTCGCGGGTTTGGGAGGTGTAGCTATTTTATTTTTTAATAAAACCCATTTATTAATAAAACCCTATTAGGTAGCTGTGGCGCAGGCTATTCATTGCCTAGATGCAAGTGGTATTTGGGTTTCAAAGCTTATGCATTGGGCTTTGAGAAATAGTTTGGTCCTCACCAGGAGACTGCTCCGATTCAACCTCAGACAGACTAGGAGACTCTTCAGATCCCTCACTGGTGCTCTCTTCCTCAGAGGCAGTTGCCGACTCTATTAAAGAAATTCAGGAACATAAACAGAGCAGGTCATAAAAGTGAAGGCATCGCAATAAAGACCCTCTTATAAAAGTAACCGGTTACAAAAAATGATGATAAACTTAACTTTTCTTTTTTTATGTAACGTATTTTGTTTAAAGATATTCTGTAAGAGAAGATCCAACAAGATAAGGCCACTGAAGGAGCTTAACACTCAATTCTGATAGAATCGCGGGGAGAACATCATCTCAGCAGTCCCTCGGCTGCACATTTGGTTCAGTGTTCAGTAAAATAACACGCAGGCTTTTCCAGACGAGCTCAAAGATGAGACGTATTGGTGCGGCAAAGTTAAGGACATGGAGCTCGGAACAAATCCCTACATCACTCTGTGCCATTGCACGGTGATTTATTTAAGTCATTGCAGCATAGCGCTTGCACTCTAGTTTTAGGAAGGCCAAGAGTGCCGCATGTACCTGAGGTCGATTCACCAGACGTTGTCTTTCTTTCACTGTCACTGATGTCCTGCAAGTCAGACAGCAGGTCTTTTTCTTCATGCCTCTCCTCCTTTACTGCACAGAAACACAAACGGCACAGAAAGATTTACAAAAGAAAATGTTAAGTCATATTATCCGTTAATTCTCCTCTGGAAATCATTCCCGTAAATACTTATTTCTTCCCTTTTGTTTCCTTTCCTCTGTCGCTATACTTCATTCTCATTATCGATTTCTCCATTACTTTGCCTCTTACTCTTCTGCTTGCAACAATTTGCATTTATATAGTGCCTTTAAAGTAATAAAACGTCCGAAGGCTGCTTCACAGGAGTGTTATCAAAAGAAATTTGACACCGAGACACATAAGGAGATATTAGGCAGGTCAAAGAGGTAGGCTTTAAGGGGAGTCTTAAAGGAAGAAAGAAAGGTTTAGAGATGAAGTTCCAGACCTTGGGGCCTTGGCAGAAGGCACGGCCACCAATGGAAATCAGGGATGCTTAAGAGGCCACAGCTGGCGGAGCAGAGATCTCGGGGGGGGGGGGGGGGGGGGTGTAGAACTAGAGGAGATTAGAGATGGGCACGAGGCCTTGGAGGGATTTGAAAATGTATTTTACTTTACTGTATTTATAATATAAAATATTACTATTATTTTCTTTTTTTTAATCTGTTCTACCCATTTTCATTCTCGTTCTACCTGGGCCCTCCCCTCCGGCCTCTTGCTCGCTCTGGATCTTTTCGTCGTGAACTGTCAGCGTGACATCGGCCGTCTCAATTTCTCTGCTCCCCTCGCTCACTCCAACCTCCCTCCCCTCACTCCAACCTCCCTCCCCTCACTCCAACCTCCCTCCCCTCACTCCAACCTCCCTCCCTCTGAACTTGCAGCACTCCCCTCGCTCACTCCAACCTCCCTCCCTCTGAACTTGCAGCGCTCCCCTCGCTCACTCCAACCTCCCTCCCCACTCCAACCTCCCTCCCCTCACTCCAACCTCCCTCCCCTCACTCCAACCTCCCTCCCCTCACTCCAACCTCCCTCCCCTCACTCCAACCTCCCTCCCTCTGAACTTGCAGCACTCCCCTCGCTCACTCCAACCTGCCTCCCTCTGAACTTGCAGCGCTCCCCTCGCTCACTCCAACCTCCCTCCCTCTGAACTTGCAGCGCTCCCCTCGCTCACTCCAACCTCCCTCCCTCTGAACTTGCAGCGCTCCCCTCGCTCACTCCAACCTCCCTCCCTCTGAACTTGCAGCGCTCCCCTCGCTCACTCCAACCTCCCTCCCTCTGAACTTGCAGCGCTCCCCTCGCTCACTCCAACCTCCCTCCCTCTGAACTTGCAGCGCTCCCCTCGCTCACTCCAACCTCCCTCCCTCTGAACTTGCAGCGCTCCCCTCGCTCACTCCAACCTCCCTCCCTCTGAACTTGCAGCGCTCCCCTCGCTCACTCCAACCTCCCTCCCTCTGAACTTGCAGCGCTCCCCTCGCTCACGCCAACCTCCCTCCCTCTGAACTTGCAGCACTCCCCTCGCTCACTCCAACCTCCCTCCCTCTGAACTTGCAGCACTCCCCTCGCTCACTCCAACCTCCCTCCCTCTGAACTTGCAGCGCTCCCCTCGCTCACTCCAACCTCCCTCCCTCTGAACTTGCAGCGCTCCCCTCGCTCACTCCAACCTCCCTCCCTCTGAACTTGCAGCACTCCGCTCGCTCACTCCAACCTCTCTCCCTCTGAACTTGCAGCGCTCCCCTCGCTCACTCCAACCTCCCTCCCTCTGAACTTGCAGCGCTCCCCTCGCTCACTCCAACCTCCCTCCCTCTGAACTTGCAGCACTCCGCTCGCTCAGATCCAACCCTAACATTGTCATTAAACCTGCCGACAAGGGTGGTGCTGTTGTTTGGCAAACTGATCGCTACCTTGTGGAGGCTAAATGCCAACTCTCTGACACCTCCTCCTACCTCCCCCGGCACCGTGACCCCACTGCCAAACATCAAAAAACAAATGCTGCCCGACTTGCCGAGTATGTCCAGCAGTTTCTGTTTTATTTCATCAGTTCACCAGATCTTGATCAACTCAGGAGACAAATTCTAATCGAGACTTTCCTGTGTTCTGCTTCTCAACACTCATCAACTTACTTTAAATGTCAGCCGTGGCTCAGTGGGCAGCACCCTCGCCTGAGTCAGAAGTTTGTGGGTTCAAGTCCCACTCCAGAGTCTTGAGCACAAAAATCTAGGCTGACACTCCAATGCAGTGCTGAGGGAGTGTTGCACTGTCGGAGGGGCGGTACTGAGGGAGTGCTGCACTGTCGGAGGTGCCGTCTTTCAGATGAGACGTTAAACCGAGGCCCCGTCTGCTCTCTCAGGCGGACGTAAAAGATCCCATGACACTATTCCGAAGAAGAGCAGGGGAGTTATCCCCGGTGTCCTGGGGCCAATATTTATCCGTCAATCAACATCACTGAAACAGATTATCTGGTCATTATCACATTGCTTTTTGTGAGAGCTTGCTGTGCACAAATTGGCTGCCGCGTTTCCCAAATTACAACAGTGACTGCACACCAAAAGTAATTCATTGGCTGTAAAGCGCTTTGATACGTCTGGTGGTTGTGAAAGGCGCTATAGAAATGCAAGTCTTTCTTTCCTTTCACACACCAAAGAAGCAGTAAAAAAGAACTATTTACCTTAAATGATTTAAGTCTATATCTATGCTACATAAAGGTGTTGGAAGCAAGATACATAATAGGATTCAGCATCATACTGAAAAATACGGCATCGGTCCGAAACACCTCTTTCAGGCCCGAGTTCTGCTGCCAATGCCACTCAGCAGATTTTTTTGGTTAAGCCATTATACCAAACTTGTTGTACAGAATTATCAATATCGTTCAGATAATATAAAATGCATGTCAGTAAGGCTTCTCAACATTACATTAATCGTTTGTTGGCCTCACCTAGTTTCCTTCCATCCCCGAGATCGATTCGCTCGGTGTGTCGCCACACTGGGCTGTGACTTCGGTGATGGGACTTTGGTTTCTCACTGTATTCGTCCTTCAGTCCTCGGTGATGCATCATAGCTGCAACAATAATATCAGTCAGTTCCACTTAAACACAGCGGCCAAGCATTAAAACCGTGTCAGCGGTGGTTCATTGGTCAGCACTCTCGCCGCTGGGTCAGCAGGTTGTGGGTTCACGTCCCACTCCAGAGACTTGAGCACAAACATCTCGGCTGACACTCCAGTGCAGTGCTGAGGGAGTGCCGCACTGTCGGAGGGGCAGTGCTGAGGGAGTGCCGCACTGTCGGAGGGGCAGTGCTGAGGGAGCGCCGCACTGTCGGAGGGGCAGTGCTGAGGGAGTGCCGCACTGTCGGAGGGGCAGTGCTGAGGGAGCGCTGCACTGTTGGAGGTGCTGTCTTTTGGATGAGACGTTAAACCGAGGCCCACGTCTGCTCTCCCTGGTGGATGTAAAAGATCCCATGGGCACTATTTTGAAGAAGAGCAGGGGAGTTAACCCCGGCGTCCTGCCCAATATTTATCCCTCAATCAACATCACTAAAACAGATTATCTGGTCATTATCACACTGCTGTTTGTGGGAGCTTGCTGTGCATAAATTGGCTGCTGCTTTTCTCACATTACAACAGCGACTACACTTCAAAAAGTATTCCATTGGCTGTAAAGCGCTTTGAAACGTCCGGTGGTCGTGAAAGGCGCTATAGAAATGCAAGTCTTTCTTTCGTTCTTTAAAAGGCTGGGTTCTTGAAAAGACTAGTTTAATGCTATGCATGTTCCAGCACAATCTTCTACTTGTGTTTGTATCTGCTGCATCCTGTGTTTTAACCAGGGCTCAGTCCCTTATTCTAGGGCAATTCTAGCTGGAAAATGGATGAGCCGTTATCACTTCTTGGTAGAGACGGGATTGGAATAACTTAGAGTCAATGTAAAAATAGATCAAACATGCAACATCCTGAAAACATCCATTTACCTAAAGTGAGTTTTAAAATTGCCGAAACTGAAATGTGTATTAATAGCTGCTGAATTATTGAGACGGTCTTGCAGTGAAATACAAGACCTTTACCGCTCCCATTTTAGTACATTACCTGCTGAATTATTCACAATTGTTGTTCAGGCACATAGAATCCCAAAAGGGCCCAGGAGTGGATAGGAAGGACCTATTTCCCTGAGCAGAGGGGTCAATAACCAGGGGGCATAGATTTAAAGCAATGAGAAGGATTAGAGGGAATTTGAGGGTAAATTTTTTCACCCAGAGGGTGGTGGGGGTCTGGAACTCACTGCCTGAAAGGGTGGTAGAGGCAGAAACCCTCACCACATTTAAAAAGTACTTGGATATGCACCTGAAGTGCCGTAACCTACAGGGCTACGGACCGAGAGCTGGAAAATGGGATTAGGCTGGGTAGCTCTTGGTCGGCTGGCGTGGATAAGATGGGCCGAATGGCCTCCTTCCGTGCTGTAAATTTCTATGATTCCATGATGATCACCTGCCCCACAGCACTTATATGCTGCAGCAGTATAGAAAAAATATGCCTAATTAGTTATCAAACCATCTATTGTATCAAGTATTTTAAATGTATTATTTGTATAGGACTGGATGAAGCTGAAATCTAATGTTGAGCACTATGGATCTGGCTGGACTGGTTAAAGATCACAGCATAGACAAGGCTTCAGATATTATAGGACGATGGCATGCAAATGGAGCATCCTTGTTGAGCATGTTGCTGGTTAATGTGCTGTAGCTAGCACGAAGTTTCTTTTGTCGAACTGGTCAGGTGTACACTGTGTTATTCATTTTACATTCTATCTTCATAATTACACCGCGTGTGGGTTTGAGATCAGTCATTTCCAACATGAAAAAGTTGCTAACTCCATCTTCCCACAATTACGAGGCTATAAAAATTCCTTGTTAATTCTTTACAAAAAACACCAGCAATTGAACCGTGTAACATTACCTCCATCACCTGTCCAGTAGCCCGACTGCTTGTTTATAAAAACGGGAATTCTTGTCTGCACTTTTGCCCCCCCCCCGTTGTTAACAGAACGGTATTTATCCTGAATCGGGGAACTCTCACTCATTCTGATTCAAACTTTTGCCTACAGCGCCTTGTTGCAAAAATCAAGGAGGCAATTGGCTGGAGTGGAGCATAAACGCTGGCATGGATTGGCTGGGCCGAACGGCCCGTTTCCCTGCCGTATATCCCATGTGATCCAATTGGAGTAATGCAGTGTGACAGTGACAAAGACAGGTCGGAGGGCCGCAGTGGCAATGAACTGAGATTGGGACAGGTGAAGCAGGGAGTCTGGAGAGGAATGTGGAGGTTGACATACTGGGCAGTATGGAGTATAATTATTCTGTGCATGTTTTAGAAAACATAGAAAATAGGTGGAGTAGGCCATTCGGCCCTTCTAGCCTGCACCGACTATATCCTGTATCATCACATGGATAGCTTAGGCAGATATATTCAGATAGAGGTGCCCTTTGTTTGAAATGAAAGCACCTGTTTCTAAACGTTGGATGAACAAATTGTGTCGGATTGGAGAAGTGAGGGACATATCCATACAGACATGCTTGGCTGCTTTAATCGGCATAAATACCTTCCCTCCGGATATCTCGTTCCTTCCGCCTATCCTCGGCGCGCCTTTCTCGTTCCTTCTGTTCCCACTGTTCCTTTTGCAGGATTTCTCGCTCCCTCATTCTCCTTTCCCGCTCCCTCTGACGTTCAAGCTGCTCAAGGCGGTCCCTGGAAGAGTCACCAAAACGTTGTAATTTTATAAAAAGCATTCAAAAGGGAAAGTCAAGTGGTGTTTTCACACATCACGTACAACAGGTCACGTCACTCACCAAGGACGGCCCTGCCCCACATTGCTTGTATCTATAAAAGGTTTCATGTGCCTATCAAAACAAAAACAAAACCCACTTAAATAACCCCGCTGCAGAATCCAGGTCACTTTATTTCAATGTATGGTTTGATAAGACATTAGTTTTCGGTAGATCAATGCTACGAGCTATATTCTACAAACTCAGGTTTACAATATTTTTTATGGGGTAGAAAGCTTCAGGTAACGCTAAATAGTCGAGGACCAAGGTTTGCCATGTCACAAGATATGCAGTTTGGTTTCCTCTCTATTTTTAATAAAGTATGTCTGCTTTGCAGCTACAGATTTATATAGCCTGCTGCCATGAATTTGAAAGTGATCCCAATGGGCTTCCTTCACTCATAACCAGAGAGTCTTTTGACAACAATTAAGCTCCTTTCTCCCCCCCCCACTCCCCCGAGGTCACTACATGCTATTTGGTCTTTGCTGGTAAACTGATTATGTTCCGTGGATTGCTGTCGTTCATGTCACCGGGGTTGTTTTCTCCTGGAGTGAGAGGAATGGAATCTCGGAGGAGAGGAGGTTACAGAGGTGGGCAGAATGATGCCAGGGAGGGGTTTAAGTTGAGAAGAATAATTTTAAATTTGAGCTGTTGGAGAAACCAGAATCCAATGTAGGCCAGTGAGGGCAGGGATGGGGGGGCAAGTGGGACTCAATGCCGGATAGCATACGATCGGCAGAGGCTTGAACGAGCTGGAGTTTATGGAGGGCGGAGGTTTCAAAGCTAACGAGCAGACAATTGGAGTAATCAGGGATGAAATTCAACTTCGAGCGCACAATGGCCGTTTGTTATACACGGGTGACCCTATCCAACTTTCCTCTCTATTGCTGCCAATGAAAAGTAAAAAGGTCAGGGTGTAGAACCGGCAGCCTATACGCTAGCGTGCATTTTGAACTCTTGCCGAAGTTGAATTTTACCCTCGAGTCAGATGAAGATGGAGAGAGAGAGAGAGAGAGGGAGAGAGAGAGAGCAGTCAAATTATCTCCACTTACTTAGAAAAAATATATATAGGCAATTAAATGCTCTAATATCATTGCACTAAAATGTATTGATTGTTAAAGAAGTAAAAGGTGAAAGTGTCCTCTGAGCTTCAACCAATCCACTTCCCAATAAGGGAACAGCCATAATGTTTGACAAGTATGAGGGGGCTTGACAAGGTGGATGCAGAGAGAATGTTTCCACTGATGGGGGAGACTAGAACTAGAGGGCACGGTCTTAGAATAAGGGGCCACCCATTTAAAACTGAGATGAGGAGGAATTTCTTCTCTGAGGGTTGTAAATCTGTGGAATTCACTGCCTCAGAGAGCTGAGTAAATTTAAGACAGAGATAGACAGTTTCTTAACCGATAAGGGGGCGGGCAGGGAAGTGGACCCGGGTCCATGATCGGATCAGCCATGATTGTATTAAATGACAGAGCAAGCTTGAGGGCCCATATGACCTTCTCCTGCTCCTATTTCTTATGTTATGTTCTTATGTATGTCTTTTTCTCAAAACTGAGCCTACACTTCTACTGCAGCCAGTTTAAAAAAATTTTTTAATTGGATTTATAAAACTCAAGGACTAACTACTGTGACATCACTGTGGATCCCTTCCCAAAACTAATTTGATGGATCGATAAATGGCAACCCCTGAGCATGTGTTAAAAACTGAACTCTAATGCAGGAACACTTGGCAAAGGGTATTGTTTGCGAATAAACTAATGACATTTCATATTTTAAAAGCAATAAAAGAAAAAAGGCTGAGTTCCCTTTTGAAATACTAATTATACGAGGATACACATTTATGCTGGTGATTTCCCCACTTGACAAGATTTTAACTCAATTGTATAATCAGACCAAGGGTGTGGAGTGGAAACCAAACATTGCTCACAGGATGGGTTTTAAAATGAAGTGTGCAGTGTTGCGTTACCTAACTCAATGTCAGGGTCATTATTAAGCATCAATACAGTTGGCAGGACAACATGGAGCTGAGCAGCTGAACTTACTGTCTTTCATTAGTCATTTTTCAAGTTTGATTTATTTCAAAGTAATAAAAAAAGTCTACCTTTCCACATGCTGCTGTGTCCCGCTCATTAACATTTAACAGATTTTGATAGTGTGTCAATGCAGAGCGCCAATGTCCCGCGCTAGAGTGACAGGACGAGGATTCAGTCCTCCACCCCTATCCTCATCCCACTTAAAGCACCCCAGAGGGGCAGTAAGCACAGTCCAGGGGGAAGAGTTTGTTGGGTGGGGAGCACCCATTATAAATTGGTGGCTGAGAATGTCATTGGCCATTTCATTAGGTGGTAAGATGTGGTCTGGAAGGAGTTGGAAGTAGAAGGAAAAGTAATGGGTGAAATCAGGCTGGGGCAAAACACGTGTCTCAAGAACACACATGGCCGTGTTCACCAACTAGCCGATTTGAGGGAATTAAAACACAACTACCAGGCTACCAGGGTAGTTTTGAATAGGTCATCAGTCTACACACTGACAGGAACAGCAATCCTGATGACGCCTCAACTCATATTTTTTTGGTCAAGTCTTCCTCGATTTTGAGGGACTGCCTACGATAATGGTTTTTTGGTAATTATTTCTGTAGTCACCAATGTAAGGGATGTCAGCACTAGTAAATGCAATATGTTCCAGATAAGGCACCGAGTGTGTATCCCCAAATCAGATATTGCACGGCTGGATGTGGATGGAATGCCCCAACAGTGCGCACTGTGTTGTGGGCTGATGATCACTGCTGAAAAAACAAACTAATTGTGTGACTTCGGCACATCTCCTAATGGCCAGAATGGCATCAGCAAAGTCATAGATGATGCACACCGAATTCCTGGCTGGGGACCAACATCTGGGAAAATAAAGCTTAAAATGGAGTAAACTCTGGACTTCTGTACTAATAGACTTTTGAGTGTGATGAAAATGGAGTATTGGTTTTATTTTCCTTATTGTATTCCCAGGGATAAAATAGATTGTACTGAAAATAATTCAGCTTGGGGACTGTGCATTTCATTCACTCCTCGAGGCAAAACAGGTTGGATAAAACAATATTGTTAATATGTAATGGCTTAATTGCAACCTTATTTATCTGATCGATTTGTTCCGAAAATACAAGTGTTGGAAGAGTTTAGCGCGACCTCTGGAAGGAGCTGAGCTATTGAATCTGAATCTGTTGCTACACCAGGAAAGGATCACTTGGGTCACAGGCATCATCTGTGTTTTAATTCCTGTGGATGTAATTATGCAATTGTGAAAGATACCGATTAGAGTTTGATTGGTCCTGTCTGTACTTCAATAGGAATAGAAAGAATCTTTTTCAGCCTTGCAATTTGTGAGTTTTCCCAATTACCATTGAGTTGCAGTCTAAGTGGAAGTGATGTTCACCATGTACATTAAACCCACATATAGCGTTTATGTTACGGATGCTGCCCCTAGCTTAGTGTTGTATATCGGAGGATGTACAAGCTACACGTTCTTTACTGAAGTGAACTCTGCTGTATTGACCATATGTTGTGTAACTTTTACCGTTCAAAAGTCTATAGCCTAGGTCTCGCATCTCCAGTGGACTGGTGTGAATTCAATAAGCATTGTTGCAGTAACAATGGTTTCTGTCTGAAAGCTTGGTAACACTACAATAGCAGATAATGTGTGTATAAATTGTCACTCCAGTTCATGAGGAGCACAGGCTCACGAGAGTGGGTCTTTAGCATTAAGCACGACAGAAATCGGATCAGAGCCTAAAGACATAACAGAAAGTTAAACTTAAGATGCAACAAACTCTCGATATCTGTACTAATACTTTACGGAAACATAACTACGAATGTCATATATTGTACTTATAGTTTTTCATCAGATATGTTTCATAGCCTGCTAGCCCAGAGGAAAGTTCTTTTCCTTCACCTTTCTCTTCTGGAATGTTCTCTGGCAAGTTCTCTCCGTTTCTGCCTTTCCCGTTCTCTACGTGCCTTATCTTGCTCCTCGCGCTGGCGTTTCCTTCGCTCATGTTCCCTCTCCTTTTCCTTATCTTTCTCCTTCCCTCTCATGTGTTTCCCTGTTTACAAACATTGGCATGTTACACCACTCTCGAACTGGAATTAAAACTACTGCTCGTTATCAGCAGTGAATTGAAAACCATTGAAAGGGAGTCACTCATATAGCTTCTGAATGTTCTGTATCAGAAAACGTGCTGAGTAGCAATGTCATGGACAGAAGTACTCACCGTGATTCCCAGGAGTTTTAATTGCTTTTTTACACTCTCAGACTCACCCACATTGCTTCATGCAATACGATTCTCCATCTAGTAACCTTGTGACAGATGCAAAACAATCTTTCAAAAAAGAAAGCTAATCAGACCTAAAGCCTGAAAGTAGCAACAAACATCCTCAGCGTCACATAGGAACAGGAGGCGGCCAATCAGCCCCTCGAGCCTGTTCCACCAATCAGATCGTGGCTCATCTATATCGTAGCTCCATCTACCCGCTTTGGTTCCGTAACCCTGAATACACTTGTCAACCAATAACCTATCAATCTCAGTTCTGACATTGTCAATTGACACCCCCCCCCCCATCCCACCCTTCAATGGCTATTTTGGGGGGCAGTCCCAGATTCCCACTGCCCTGTGTGTGAAGAAGTGCTTCCTGACATCACCCCTGAAAGGCCTGGCTCTCATTTTAAGGTGACGCCCCCTTGTTCTGGACTCCCCTCCCCCACCAGGAGATAGTTTCTCTCTAACTACCCCATCAAATCTATTAAACCTCGATTAGATCAGCCCTTCATCATCTACACTCGAGGGAATACATGCCTCATCTATGCAACCTGTCCTCAATTTAACCCTTTTAGTTACCAGGATTGTCTATTAATGACACAGGCCAGATTAGGAGTCAACTATTGCAGGCGTGTGAGCAACACCACCAGTGATCCACTATTAAAAAAATAAATGAAAAAGGATTATTATACCATCAAGCCGGCAATCACCACCCCCCTCCCCACCCAGTGTACGAGGCCGTATCACCACACTCTGTCCCAGTGTACGAGGCCGTATCACCACACTCTGTCCCAGTGTACGAGAGACCGTATCACCACACTCTGTCCCAGTGTACGAGAGACCGTATCACCACACTCTGTCCCAGTGTACGAGGCCGTATCACCACACTCTGTCCCAGTGTACGAGGCCGTATCACCACACTCTGTCCCAGTGTACGAGGCCGTATCACCACACTCTGTCCCAGTGTACGAGGCCGTATCACCACACTCTGTCCCAGTGTACGAGGCCGTATCACCACACTCTGTCCCAGTGTACGAGGCCGTATCACCACACTCTGTCCCAGTGTACGAGGCCGTATCACCACACTCTGTCCCAGTGTACGAGGCCGTATCACCACACTCTGTCCCAGTGTACGAGGCCGTATCACCACACTCTGTCCCAGTGTACGAGGCCGTATCACCACACTCTGTCCCAGTGTACGAGGCCGTATCACCACACTCTGTCCCAGTGTACGAGGCCGTATCACCACACTCTGTCCCAGTGTACGAGGCCGTATCACCACACTCTGTCCCAGTGTACGAGGCCGTATCACCACACTCTGTCCCAGTGTACGAGGCCGTATCACCACACTCTGTCCCAGTGTACGAGGCCGTATCACCACACTCTGTCCCAGTGTACGAGGCCGTATCACCACACTCTGTCCCAGTGTACGAGGCCGTATCACCACACTCTGTCCCAGTGTACGAGGCCGTATCACCACACTCTGTCCCAGTGTACGAGGCCGTATCACCACACTCTGTCCCAGTGTACGAGGCCGTATCACCACACTCTGTCCCAGTGTACGAGGCCGTATCACCACACTCTGTCCCAGTGTACGAGGCCGTATCACCACACTCTGTCCCAGTGTACGAGGCCGTATCACCACACTCTGTCCCAGTGTACGAGGCCGTATCACCACACTCTGTCCCAGTGTACGAGGCCGTATCACCACACTCTGTCCCAGTGTACGAGGCCGTATCACCACACTCTGTCCCAGTGTACGAGGCCGTATCACCACACTCTGTCCCAGTGTACGAGGCCGTATCACCACACTCTGTCCCAGTGTACGAGACAGTATCACCACACTCTGTCCCAGTGTACGAGACAGTATCACCACACTCTGTCCCAGTGTACGAGGCCGTATCACCACACTCTGTCCCAGTGTACGAGGCCGTATCACCACACTCTGTCCCAGTGTACGAGGCCGTATCACCACACTCTGTCCCAGTGTACGAGGCCGTATCACCACACTCTGTCCCAGTGTACGAGGCCGTATCACCACACTCTGTCCCAGTGTACGAGGCCGTATCACCACACTCTGTCCCAGTGTACGAGGCCGTATCACCACTCTGTCCCAGTGTACGAGGCCGTATCACCACACTCTGTCCAAGTGTACGAGGCCGTATCCCCACACTCTGTCCCAGTGTACGAGGCCGTATCCCCACACTCTGTCCCAGTGTACGAGGCCGTATCACCACACTCTGTCCCAGTGTACGAGGCCGTATCACCACACTCTGTCCCAGTGTACGAGGCCGTATCACCACACTCTGTCCCAGTGTACGAGGCCGTATCACCACACTCTGTCCCAGTGTACGAGGCCGTATCACCACACTCTGTCCCAGTGTACGAGGCCGTATCGCCACACTCTGTCCCAGTGTACGAGAGACAGTATCACCACACTGTCCCAGTGTACGAGACAGTGTCCCAGTGTACGAGGCCGTATCACCACACTCTGTCCCAGTGTACGAGGCCGTATCACCACACTCTGTCCCAGTGTACGAGGCCGTATCACCACACTCTGTCCCAGTGTACGAGGCCGTATCACCACACTCTGTCCCAGTGTACGAGGCCGTATCACCACACTCTGTCCCAGTGTACGAGGCCGTATCACCACACTCTGTCCCAGTGTACGAGGCCGTATCACCACACTCTGTCCCAGTGTACGAGGCCGTATCACCACACTCTGTCCCAGTGTACGAGACAGTATCACCACACTCTGTCCCAGTGTACGAGACAGTATCACCACACTCTGTCCCAGTGTACGAGGCCGTATCACCACACTCTGTCCCAGTGTACGAGGCCGTATCACCACACTCTGTCCCAGTGTACGAGGCCGTATCACCACACTCTGTCCCAGTGTACGAGGCCGTATCACCACACTCTGTCCCAGTGTACGAGAGACAGTATCACCACACTCTGTCCCAGTGTACGAGACAGTATCACCACACTCTGTCCCAGTGTACGAGGCCGTATCACCACACTCTGTCCCAGTGTACGAGGCCGTATCACCACACTCTGTCCCAGTGTACGAGGCCGTATCACCACACTCTGTCCCAGTGTACGAGGCCGTATCACCACACTCTGTCCCAGTGTACGAGAGGCCGTATCACCACACTCTGTCCCAGTGTACGAGACAGTATCACCACACTCTGTCCCAGTTACTTTATTCTTCATGAGCACCTGTTCCATATAATATTTGGTTAACTGAGTTCATGCTTATGTTTTACAACTTTAAATCCTGTTCTTCGATAGTTTTCCAGATTTTTTCTTAAAAGGTTTAATGAATTTACTGAGAACCTACTGCAAGATAGGGCCGAATTGAAATGGAATCACTATCACTAGAGATAAAGTACTAGGCAAACTACTGGGTCTAAAGGTGGACAAGTCCCCTGGATCTGATGGCTTCTTTCCTAGGGTCTTAAAAGAAATGACTGCAGAGATATTGGTTGTAATCTACCAAAATTCCCTGAATTCTGGAGAGGTCCCTGTGGACTGGAAAACTGCAAATGTAACACCCCTATTTAAGAAAGGAAGGAGACAGAAAGCAGGAAGCTATAGACCAGTTAGCCCAACATCTGTCATTGGGAAAATGCAGGAGTCCATCATTAAAGAAGTAGTAGCAGGACATTTAGAAAATCATAATGCAGTAAAGCAGAGTCAGCATGGTTTTATGAAGGGGAAATCATGTTTGACAAATTTGCTGGAGTTCTTTGAGGATGTAATGCGCAGAGTGGATAAAGGGGTACCAGTAGATGTCTTATATTTGGATTTCCAGAAAGCATTTGATAAGGTGCCACACAAAAGGTTACTACACAAGATAAGAGCTCATGGGGTTAGGTGTAATATATTAGCGTGGATAGAGGATTGGCTAACAGAAAACAGAGAGTCGGGATAATTGGGTCATTTTCAGGCAGGCAAACTGTAACAAGTGGGGTGCCACAGGGATCAGTGCTGGGGCCTCAACTATTTACAATTTATGTTAATGACTTGGATGAAGGGACCGAGTGTAACGTAGCCAAATGTGCTGATGATACAAAGATAGATGGGAAAGCAAACCGTGAGGATGATGCAAATAATCGACAAAGGGATATAGATAGGCTCAGTGAGTGGGCAAAAATTTGGCAGATGGACTATAATGTGGGAAAATGTGAGGTTATCCATTTTGGTAGGAAAAATAAAAAAGCAAATTATTTGAGATTACAAAATGCTGCAGTACAGAAGGACCTGGGGGCTCCTTGTGCATGAGTCGGGGTCACTGTTGGAACCACGGAGAAAGATCAGGACTTGTGCAGAAATAGCACAATATCAAAATTTGGAAATGACAAAAACGTGAAGCGTGGTTAAATGTGAAGTGGGGTGGGAGCAATTTCAGGAGGACAGACAGATTAGTAGACTGGGCAAATCGAGGTCAGATAAAATTTAATGCAGAAAAATGAGATACATTTCGATAGGAAGAATGAGAGAAATATATACTGAATGGTAAAACTTTCAACGGTGTAGAGGAGCAGAAAGACCACGTTTGAGATACATCAATCCTTAACAGTGAAAGGCAAGTTGACAAAGCTGTTAAAGAATATCGGATCCTAAGTTTAATAAATAGGGACATAGAGCACAAAAGCAAAGGTGTAATGTTAAACCTACACGAACGAGTGATTAGGCTGCAGTTAGAACACCATGTGGCCACCCGACTTAGGAAGTAAATTGGACCTCATTGTCCCCGAGTTGCGAGACATGAGCTATATCTTTTAAAGCCATGCACTGCTGACTGACTAATCCTTATGATCTTTATAGCATCCTGTAAAATGCTGAAACATCTCAGTACAAATCGATAAGACTGATCAGCCTATAGTTTTATCTCATTCCTTTAAAATATGCACATTGGGATAACATTCACAATGCTCGTGTACACCCTCTGCATTTACAGACCTCCTAAACATAGCAATGAGAGCCTTACCCATTTCTTGGCTCATTTCCTTGAGGATTTTAAAGTTCGTCTCATCTGCCTCAAGTGCCCTGTAGACATTAAATTCTCTCAGTTTCTTCGTAACAGTCTTCGTTTCCCATGATTCATTTCTGAAGACTGTTGTAAAGAATTCATTTAACACTTCTGCCACGTTGTGATCCCTGAACATTTCTATCCAAATATCCCTTAAAAGATCTTTTCTAGCCTTTAACACTCTCTCTACTTCATACACTGTATAAACAGAATTCAGTCACACTGAAAAAGTGGTCATAAAACAACCCGTTTTTCTTCAGTCCTACTGCCCAGCACTCTTGTGATAAGCTTGCTACAAAGTTAGGTGGGAAAGTAAGCTGAGAGAGGACGCAAAGAGACTGCAGAGAGAGATGGACAGGTTGACTGAGTGGACAAGAACATGGCAAATGGAATACAATGTGGGGGAGTGTGACGTTATCCACTTTGGTAAGAAAAACAAAAATAAACTGAATATTCTTTGGGTGAGAGACTGGGAAATGTTTGCATTCAGAGGGACCTGGGTGTCCTTGAACATGAATCACAGAAAGTTAACATGCAGATACAGCAAGCAATTAGGAAAGCAAATGGTATGGTAGCTTTTGTTACAAAGGGATTAGAGCATGAGTAAAGAAGTCTTATTACAATTATAGATAGCATTGGTGAGATCACACCTGGGGTACTGTGTACAATTCTGGTCTCCTTACCCAAGGAAGGATATACTTGCTTTAGAGGGAGTGCAGCGAAGGTTCACCAGACTGGTTCCTGGGATGGGGGGATTGTCCTATGAGGAGAGATCGAGTAGACTAGGCCTATATTCTGTAGAGTTCAGAAGAATGAGAGGCGATTTCATTGAAACATACAACATTTTTAAGTAGTTTGACAGGGTAGATGCAGGGAGGATGTTTCCACCGGACTGAGGAGTCTAGAACCAGGTCACAGTCTCAGAATAAAGGGGTCGGCCATTTTGGATGGAGATGAGGAGCAGTTTCTTCACTAGAGGGTGGTGAATCTCTGGAATTCTCTGCCCCAGAGGGCTGTGGAGGCTCAGACGTTGAGGCATCAATAAATTTTTAGAAACAAAAGTAACTAAGGGATATGGGGATAGTGCAGGGAGATGGAGTTGAGGTAGATCAGCCACGATCTTATTGAATGGTTGAACAGGTGCGAGGGGCCAAATGGCCCACTCCTGCTCCTATTTCTTATGTTCTAATCTTTTTATTCTTCACCTAGTGCAATAGGCTTATCCGTAAAACACACTAGGTCCTCCGAGCCACATTGTGTCCCTTTAGGATTTGAATCGTGTTTTTGAGATGCCTGTTTATCTATTTTCCTTGTTATTAGCAAAACAAAATCTTACGCTCAATATCTAAGCATCTTATCTTTGCAGTTATTTACTCTGAAAATTACAATTTCTTATCTCTCGGTCAGCAACACGTATTTGTTCACCTGATTACCAAACCTTTTAAGCAAATTAATAATTTTCCTGCTCCATCTTGTTTAATACCTAACTGAGGGGTGTTCTATATGATGACCTACATGGTTACTGCATTGCTTTAAAATTTTCACTAAGTAAAAATCAAAGGCTTGTCTTTCATCTTTCTACTGCATTTCAAAACAAAATCAGAAACGTTACTCATGTTTCCAAATACCGCAGTCGGTTTCACATTATGCAAAGTCGTCTAAAATAAATCAAACACGATGAATCTTCATCTATTTGCCATCTTCATCTATTTGCCATCTCTCACCTTCAGCTGATCTGCTGCGATGTCTTCGTTTTTCCTTTCTCCTTTCTTCTTTTCTGTGGTGTGATTTTTCTTTTTTGGAGGTTTGCTGAGGAGGTTTAATTGCCAAAGAATCATCTTCCTCACCTCTAGATGTTTTATTAAAAAAAATGCATCATTAGCAACATTAACACTTGAGTTGCAAACACACTGCCCAGTATTTCTGTGGAGAGCTGCATCATAATACGTGTACAGAACTGGTGCGATAGATAGAAAGCTGGATAACCTGGCTTCCAAAATCAGTGGGCTCGAGACCACTGAAAGAGCCATAAAATGAAAATAAATCGGCTGTCCAGCGAACAGATAGAGTTTACTTCTAATTAACCATCTTGGTTTGATTTGGAAACGAGGATGAAGACCAGTCAACTTTATTTATGGATCTGGGTAGAATCTTGGGAACAGCTATTCAATATTTTCTCTGTTGAAACCAGTACAATAAATGGCGCTAAGTTTTAAATTAGCATCTTCTGTATTTTGTTAAATAGGAAAGGCCAACAATAATCCATGTGGTACCAAATATGCATGTCCCCCCTCGTGCATGCAACAGAACGCGTCCATGCAACACAAAGTGCCCATGAGTAAAAGAAATCTGTGGATAATTATATAAAAGGGAAGAAATATCGGCCGGCATGGACACGATGGGCCGAATGGCCTCCTCCTGTGTCGTAAGTTTTCTATGATTCTATGATATAGTGCCTTATAGAGTTGTCAAAACATCTCACACAATTGATTACTGATTTTTTGAGTGCAGTAACAATGGTTATGTGGGTAATTTATGCAGATAATAGACGGGAATTAAAAAAAAATGCTTGTACTGTGCTTCCACAATAGAATAGAGTTTGCTATTTCTCATCACACACGGGATTGCATGTAAAGATAAAACTGTTGCCAATTTAATGATGATTGTAAAACTACAAAACATATTTTCCTAACTAGCTCACAGAGGCTACACATCCCGACATGGGAAGATCAGTGGCAGAAATCGTTTGAAGCTTTTGTTTTCCATAGGGCTGGGGAAGGGGCTCCACTACATCAGTGTATGAAGTTACTGAGCATGACAACAGGAAACGTCGAGGCCTGATGCCTGTACCTAGGACATGGTCCTCAAGCTAAGACACATTTCACAATGGGACAACCTTCTAAAGAAAAGTAAGACTGGCAAAGCTGTTGCGAGAAGAAAGCTGGCCAATCAGGTGTCCTCTGGGCTCTCTACGTTAAATAGACTAAAGTCTCAAAACCAATGCGTCTTGCAAAATCCTATTTTAGCTGGAAAACATTTTAAGTTTGAAGAACGGGATGAGAAGAGGATCAAACTGGTGAAGGGTCTACATGAAGGGCCAGTGACTTCTTTCACCGATCTGCAAAAAAAAGTATTTGACCTGAATAATTTTTATTAAATAGGCATTTACAATGAAGTGCATTGGGAGGACAAGAGAATAGGTGGGAGGGTTTAAATATTAGAAAACATACCGATCATCTATAGATCCTTCTCGTCTGTGTGGTGAATTGCGTATAGTTATCTCCATCTTGTCCTTGTGTTCTTGGAGCTCGCCTTCTTCCAATGAATCCCGCTTAGAATCCCTGTCATCCAACTGAGATGTATAAAAATAGGATGGTAATGCTGAACTGGTACACGCATTAACAGTTTAGTTTTCACATCTTGTCTATGACACTTTTCTCATGTTCCAAATCATCTATTATGATGACATACTTCTCATTATCAATTCCCACTTATGTTCATTTTTTACACTTCCATATATACTTTATCGCAATTTTCTTATCATATCCGGTTCATTAAACATCAGTGGACTTGAGATGTCATTATCATGAGTTATTGATAGTTTTGAGAATGGCAAGGCTTGTAAAGAATCTAAAAAATGAAAAACAGTGGCATAGAGAAGTCACACACAACTTAATCAATACACCTGAGATCACGGGTTAGACAGGTTAGCAGCATCGATGACCACGCAAAGTTGTGGCTCTTTTGGCGTTCAGTGTTCTGCAGCTCAATCACAGTGAGGTGTTAAGAGCTGCTTCCAAATCGACAATGTCAATACAACTTTCAGAAAAGCACAGTAGCAGTTGCTGCAAAAAGGATTGGTTTGTTTGCCTGCGTCTATGTTGCAAAGTACGACATTTCTTACAAGAAATCTACATAATGTGGGAGAAAAGACCCCTTTATTGTCATCTCTTTAAAGATATTCTTAGGGCTGGCAAATTGAAAGGGACAATAAAAGGACTCCACTGCGGTACTTACAACACACTCTCGCCAATATTATTTTGAAATCAAGACATTTTTGAAGCTCAGGAACAAGCGTTCACCATTAACTTAAAGTTGCATATGTATAAATTTATTTCTTCACCCGATTAAGACACATTTCTACCATTAACCTCGGGGGGGTAGAATATGCAAAGCCCTGTGTGCCTGTGGAGTGAGTGCTTTCACTCAGGAAGCTGCAAGATACTTCCACAGATTACGGTCTTGACTAACGTCCAAAGTTCGGGGAAGCTTTATAACTCGCAGTTGTTGTATCTCGACATGCAATATTTTTTTTTATTTAAATAAAAGGTTCGTGCACTGCTGGTTAAAAGGGTAACTGGCAGCAATTTCAAAAACTTCTCTGGGTTGGCGGAAAAACCAACTGGGTAGCAACCTAGTGAGGAGAAAGAACATATGTGGAGCATAAGAGGAAAGTTCAGAGAAGCAATAACCACAATAGCATTAATAAATACAAAAAAACAACAAAATTTACATGTGGGGGGCGGGAGGGGAGCTTGGAGGCGACACGCGAAAGAAAAGCCAATCACAAGACATTGCTCATGTTCAGAAGTATGAGGAAAGAGTTAGAAAAGGCTTCCCAGGTAAGGGAGCAGTATTCTACTCTTGGGGCTGATGTGGGCATTAATATCGAGCGATAAGAAATAGTGATGAGATCACAGGAGTCGGTGAGAGTCCGTGCCCTGGATGCCAATGTTTTGTAAGATTTCAGCTCACAGCCCTGTGATGCCGAAATAAATGTTACTATAGTATTGAAGAAATAGCTTTATTACCATACCGAACTTTTAAAAACATTATTTAACATCTATATTTTCTAATCCTCCTTTCCCGTTAAAATGTATTTTTGAAGTATTTTACTTATCTTGCTCCTCTTGTCTCTAGCTTGATTTGCAGATGTAGATGTGCTTTTTAAAAGTGAGTTTTCCAAGCAATTGAAAGCCCAGCCCTTTAAAAACTGACACAGAATCACAGAAATTTACAGCACAGGAGGCTGCCATTCGGCCCAAGGTGTCCGCGCCGGCCGACAAAGAGATACCCAGCCTAATCCCACTTTCCAGCTCTCGGTCCGTAGCCCTGTAAGTTACGGCACTTCAGGTGCACATCCAGGTACTTTTGTTAATGTGATGAGGGTTTCTGCCTCTACCACCCTTTCAGGCAGTGAGTTCCAGACCCCCACCTCCCTCTGGGTGAAAATAATTCTTCTCAAATCCCCTCTAATCCTTCTAGCAGTTACTTTAAATCTATGCCCCCAGGATATTGACATCTCTGCTAAGAGAACTAGCTCCTTCCTATCCATTCTATCCAGGTCCCTCATCATTTTATACACCTCATAGCTGCACCTTGGCTGTGAACACGTATTCTTGTTAGTGACCCAATAGTGCTGAATGGCCCCTAGACAAGTAAACATGTCCATTACATGCAGAGCTCAAAATTGCCAGAAAAGTATTGCCAGATAAGGCCAAATATATTCCATTATTTCCTTTTGTCAATCTGCCCTTTAAATAGGTTGAACTAATAAAAGAAAATGGGATTGAACTGTATAAAATTTTCAGTGGAGACAGTGAATAAAATAAAAGGATGGTATAGATTTTAGAAACAAACTAATCAGTACGAGCCATACACGCTTAAATTAAACAGATGACGATAAAGTATGCTAATTCGTATAACAGATTAATAAGGGCCTGAATATATTGCCAGAAAAATTCAAAAAACCTAAGCAGAATCCTGCCTGGACACCTCCACACTGGGCTATCAATGAGCTGAAAGTATATTTTTCTAGGAGGAGGACACTGAAGTAGTGCCCCATGTAATTAAATAACAGGTATAGCCGCACTCTGAAGTTTACCTTTGAAGTTTGCCTCAAGTTTCAGCGTTCACAAATACGTCGAACAAGCTCACAATGAGGACTTCCTTGTAAAAGCTGCCTTCTCCAATGATTTGACACTAGCAGTACGTACTAAAATATGTTGCGAGATTAACACGAAAAGATTTCTGAACAGAATTAACCCGATTACCTCTTACTGCTAGGCTGCCCACAGATGTTCACCAGGACGTGAGTGAACGTCACGTTAGGAGCTATAAAAAATTATTTGTTCTTGGGATGCGAGTGACACTGGTGAGGCAATATTTATGCCCATTCCGGAGTCAACCACGTTGTGTGGGGCTGGAGTCATATGTAGGCCAGATCAGGTAAATATGGCAGGTTCCCTTCCCTGATGCACCAGCTCGGTTTTATACGACCAGCCGGCAGCTTGCATGGTCATTTTCTGGAGGTGGTCCGCAAAGTACCAGATTTATTGAATTTCAATTTTGCAACTTGCTATAATGGGACTCGAACTCCTTGCTGCTGGTCCAGTATCCCATGTCAGCCGTGGCTCAGTGGGTAGCACCCTCGCCCCTGAAGGTTGTGGGTTCAAATCCCACTCCAGGGACTGGAGCACAAAAATCTAGGCTGAAACTCCAGTGCAGCACGGAGGGAGTGCTGCACTGTCGAAGATGCCATCTTTCAGGTGAACGTAAAAGATCCCATGGCATGACTTCGAAGATGATATGGGGAAGTTATCCCTGGTATCCTAGCTGATATTTATCCCTCTGTCAAGATCATTAAAACAGATTATCAAGTCATTATCACATTGCTGATTGTGGGAGCTTGCTGTGCGCAAATTGGCTGCTGCGTTTCCCACATTACAACAGTGACTACACTCCAAAAGTACTTCATTGGCTGTAAAGCGCTTTGGGATGCCTGTTGGTCGTGAAAGGCGCTATATAAATGCAAGTCTTTCTTTTATAACCATTAGGCTGACATACCCGTCAAATTAGAGGGAATACCTGGGGTCTTTAAAAAAAACTGAGTGCAGGTCACAGGTGCAAAATGGTGTTCAAAAAATCATAAACTTTAAATGCTTTTCAGAACCTTTTATGCATCAACCTAATACTTATTGCAAAGGTGAATATGTTATAGTGAAAGATTACATGGCCACAATTCACTCATAGACCTGGTTCAGGCCATTCCTGCCACGACCCACTTTCAGCCATCAGCTGCCACTGTTTAACCCCGAGACAGCATCAGAAAACGCAAGCCTCCAGGGCAACCAGTGCCTTCAATAAAGGAGGTGCTCAATTGATGCTGTACACTAACTGCACATCACACCTTCACAAGTGCTCCGCTACAAAAAAGTCAAAATGTCCATTTTTATTTCTTTTTGCAATATATACAAATGAGCCACGGCAGCAGAGAATGCAGTATGTTACAGTTCCACCCGAGTTCAGGCAAGTCTTAGCAAACTTTCTGGACACCTCTACAGCACTGGTACATAGGCAGTCTGAGGATCACAACTTGCTGTGTTCTCCAATTCATTCAACTGTCAGTCAGTAGGGCTCAATCAGTTGACTCCTGATGTAGTGAAATCTTGCCCTGACAAACAAGATTTCATTATAATGTTCTACTCTATCAGCATTTTCATAGACTTTAGCATATACAAGTACTGCAGGATGGAGGAAAATATTGCTTCATCGGAAGTGCAATCTATTTTTTGTTTCTTTAATTCAGCATTGTTCACTAACTTTTAGCCGACAGCTACAATCCTGAGCAGTCCCTTGCTCGGGAGCCAGTCCCAGGGATGCTCCAACGTGCTACACCAGAATGATGGGCCGTGGGTCAGCACCCACCAGTCCTCACATAGTAAGCGTCGCATTCCAAGCATGTCAACCTCAGTAATTGCCAAGTGGAGAAAGAGACAACTGCAGGACTGACAGTTCCATTAAACTTTAGGTCCTACAGTTTGATGCAGCACTTTCACCTGGTCTGAGGCTGGCACAAGTTCCCAGTAGCTTCTCTTACTGGGAAAGCAAAAAGGAGGGAGAGAGAGAGAGAGAGAGAGAGAGAGAGAGAGAGAGAGAGAGAGAGAGGGGGACTAAATCACCATTCCGCCAACATCCGATAGTAGGTGGGCTGTGAGTGAACGTAAATTGGGCCCAAGTGGTTCTTAGGCTGAATTAGGAGTATCACTGGTTTAGCTGAATACTGAAAATAAAGTTTTACAATAGTTATTAAAGTAAGCAACGCCACAAAAACACATCACAAAATGCTGATAGCATTACTACTTACGTTTTTTGGACGTTTCCCGTCAACTTTGTCCTCCTGCTCTTTTCGTCGTTTCTTTTCCTGCAAAATTTCTTCAAGAGTTTTTACTTTCCAGTTATCCTTTTCATCTCCCATTGGTACAGACCACACTGAGCTAAAACAGAATCAGTTACAGGCTAGTCATTAGGTTAGAAGAGACACAATCGCTTTGTCTCAACCTTCTCATGCTGCTCTTCAAAAAAAAAACTTTAAAAAAAAAAGCCTTATGCAGACCACTTCCATCCGTCACGGTGCAGTGCAGACATTTTCTGATCGACTATTGAACTGCACGTTAAAACTCTCAAAAACTCGTGTTTTCAAATTCTGACCCCATCCATACTACAGAAGGCTCTTGCAAAAGTAAATTGCACGTCAAGCTTATACCACTATACTAAACAATTACCAAATTCCACCTGCTCATTGCTGCAGCCACCAGTTCAATCTGTAACTAGCTCGTCCTCCCATTCAATGAATGATTGTCAGCGTTTGGGGCAGCGATTGAAAGTGACTTACTAAAGTCCAGTTGTTGGCCATTATTTGGTTGGATATTCAAGAAAATTCAGTTCAGAACCTCTTGCGCAAACTTTATTATACACCTCAGCAGCAACACGCGAGTCATTCCAACTCTGACTTCTGACCCACAGGGTATTCACTACAAGTACAAAATGGAGTTAAATTGTGTTTGGGCCTTGGATTTCAAACCAAGTTGTAAATATACATTAAAACAATATTCCAGGGTGTTCATAAGTCTTTACTTTATTGCTAATAACTACCTTTTATCCTAGTTGAGTAACAGCTCACGGTAATGTTAACCAGAAAATCATTTCAAAACAGCAACGCAGTTTGAATCGAGGCAGACAAAAATCAGACACAGAGAGAGAGAGAGAGACATTGCGGCTATAATCAGTTTGTGCAGGTACATGTCAAAATAATAAACTTTGTATCAACACATTACTCGCTTCGCAAAAAGCTCCCTATATTTACTGCGAACATGTGTAATCGCAGAGCTCTTGGATCAGACAACACCGACTGTGAACCAATCACTGCAGTACAGTGGAGTCCTTTTATTGTCACTTTCAATTTGCCAGCTAAAACAAGTGACAATAAACGGGAAGCGTCCTCCCAGGGGAAATTATTGTCCTAATTAAAACATTCACAATGAAATACGCTGAAAAATCAACAGAAAATAAGAATCACTTTTTTGCAGTAACTGCTACTGCCATTGTTCTACCGTCTGAGAAGGACCTGTAAACACTTGCACCTGACTAGTTAGACTGTAAAACAGCAACATTACTGCAAAACCGCATACAAATGCATATATTAGAAACTTAGCAAATACAGGTATATAATGGAATGAATTGCATCCTGTGTGTGATTGGTATGTCACTGCTCATTTCTCAATCTCATTCCTGACGAGCCTTGCCTCCTCAAAAGTCAATAAAATGTAATGATCAGAATTAATACTTGGTTTGAAAAAAGCTCCCATTCAAGTATCTGTCCTTGTCCCTTGATATGCAGTTAACCTGAAGTGACAAAAAAGATCACAATAAAGCCTACATGAACATCAACATTTGTGTAAAAATGTGAAGGTTGGCAAGAATTGACAATAAAAAATGGCAACATTTTTAGACCAAAAATTAATTGGAGTCCATTCAGGAGTTGTGTGTTATGATAAGAGAAACATGGACTCACTGTACTTCCAACAACCCAGCTACAGAGAATTTAAAGGAAAGCTGCATGTTAAAGGTTTCTAGCAGAGAACAAGATCTAAATCCAAACACTAAACTACAACTCTACGCGGTACGATAAACACAAGTGTAACTTTAGCACTAGAAAGGTGCTGAGGAAATGGACGTTGCTACAGGTCTCACTGTAGTGACTGTTCAGACTTACAAATCAACTTTTGCTCCAAGAGAATTGCGAGTGTTTTTATACAGCACACTGAAAGCAAACGGTATTAGAGTTATAGAATTTCTATCCTTTGCAGCGTAATCAAGGCATCCTTTATTACATTATACACTAGGACAACTGTACTGAATTTTGCTTTCAAGTGCTATACAGAAGTATCAGTAGAGTTCCTAGAACAAAATTGCATTTTGTAATTCAAAAAATTGCTACTTAAGTTAATATCAAATGGAGAAAATGCTTATTTGGGATGCAACATAGTATTTTGAGAATCATAATTAGTAGAAACCAAGTGATTTCAAGTTCAGATAATGGTTTAAAAGTTCTAAAAAGTTTTAATGAATTTACAGAATGTACCAAGTCTGAAATCATTCAAAAGGATGATTCCTTACTGAATAGTCCATTAGCAAACAATGCCATGGGAGAATCGGTTTTCTATAAAACTTTAATCTTCTTCACTTCCAACGTGCAGGAATGGTGCTATTCAAACTAAGACTATTAAAGAAAACATTTACGGTGACCATTATGCCTACAGGGCTGCCTCAAAAGGACGTGGGTTGCATTTTATCATGTACAGTTTACACACAATACTACAACAGAGATTATCCTAGCATTCACTTGTTGAGAATAAAATTAACTTTTGCAATGAGACTTTGTTTCCAAACCATGCTGTGGGTACATTAGCCAGTAACTGAACATCCGGGCCTCACTAGAAAATGACACAAATCAGAAATATGTTTCAGTCTTATCCTTCAACAGGAGTTAAAAACTTTCAATCTAATGTTTGTACCGTAACAAGTGACAGTTATTAGAATACAACTATAACAGCGCTAGATCCCATTCTCTGCTATAATCCTCTGAAGCATGACACAGTACCATTTGGTACACTTTAAACCAAAGATTAGTTACATGAAGGAGTACTGATTTGCCAGTCACAGATTTTCAATATATGACTGAATCACAGCTTCCTGAAGACTAGTAAGTAAAGGGATGACTTGAGCAAAAGGTCTGATTACTTGTTAAAGTTTTCTTATCTTAGCCAAGACAGTAAGGAAAAAGAAATAAACCAGGATTACCGCTGCTGATCACGACTAAGTGACCCTTGCTGAAAACTGCATGTAGGAGGGTACCAGGTCCAAACAGGTTTGGACTCAGTTGTGATGCCCTTCATGATCAAATAACCTACCAACACTCCCTGTCCAGGTTCCCACATGAAGAATGGATACTTGGGCAAGATACTAGAGAACTGCTAGCACCTATGGACCCGTACCCCATCAAGATCAGCACCTTCAGGAGAGGAGGGGAGACAAATGGAAAAAAAAATGAACATATAACTTATTGTTGTCTCATGACACTTTTGAACATTGATTATTCATGACTTCATTACAACAGGTCAGTGACTACATGCTCTGGGCTGAGGCAGGAGTCAGAACAAAACCTGGATTCGACACCGGCCGGGATCTTTCTTGAGTTGCCTCAGTTTGGTTTGACTAGGGCCCGCTCTCCTCCTGCAATCCAGAGTCTGCCTCTGAATGAAAGCAGATCAAATCATCTTAATGGGGGAGCTGAAAAGCTGGAGAGAAAAGTCATGCATCCTTTCAAACTAATGAAGGGTCTTGTTCATTTTGAAATAATTGGTTTAGCGAAAATATTTTGTGTTTGAGCAAAATATTCTTTTGGGCACAGGACTAAAACACACAAGGGTGGGCACAGGACTAAAACACACAAGGGTGGGCACAGGACTAAAACACACAAGGGTGGGCACAGGACTAAAACACACAAGGGTGGGCACAGGACTAAAACACACAAGGGTGGGCACACGACTAAAACACACAAGGGTGGGCACAGGACTAAAACACACAAGGGTGGGCACAGGACTAAAACACACAAGGGTGGGCACAGGACTAAAACACACAAGGGTGGGCACAGGACTAAAACACACAAGGGTGGGCACAGGACTAAAACACACAAGGGTGGGCACAGGACTAAAACACACAAGGGTGGGCACAGGACTAAAACACACAAGGGTGGGCACAGGACTAAAACACACAAGGGTGGGCACAGGACTAAAACACACAAGGGTGGGCACACAATCAGTGGCAGGCCCCAGGAGGACAAGTCACAGACTCACAAGTTGTGGTGTCGCAAATGTCATCAACTAAAAGAAATAAAAGCCTGCCGTGTGCCCCGGCGGGAGGTTCCCGGCCCGGCTCCTCGCGGCAATGCCGGGCCGGATGGAGCCAGGGACCCGGGCCCCCGGGGGGTGCCACGGCCTGCTTCAGGCCCTGCATTTGGTGAATTAAAATATGAAAGGGAGAAAGTGCCACCAGACTCGCGGCACTGAACACACGGGGCTCCGGGGCTTCGGGCCTTCGAGCAACCCTTCTACCCCCCCCCCCCCCACCGGCTCCCGCTCCACCCTCCCCCCCCTAGCCGTTTCTCTCTCGCTGTCTCTCTCTCTCCACAAAGTCCACCCCCCCCCCCCCCCCCCCCCCCGTGTCGTTCTCTCTCAGTGTCCCCTCCCCCATTCTCTCTCTCCCTCCTACTCCTCTCTTCTCTCTCTCTATTTCTCACCTTTCACTTTCTCGCTCTCCGCTCTGCTGACCCCGGCCTCCCGCACCGCAGCCGCCGCGTCGCCTCTATTTCGCGTCACTTCCGGCGGTTGGCGCATGCGCAGAGCCGCTGCTTCCGGCCGCCCGGGTGGTGCCTCACCTGGGGTCAGTGCGGTGGTCAGTGCCCTCAGTGGGCCCGGGGTGGTCAGTGGGCCCGGGGGGGGTCAGTACCCTCAGTGGGCCCGGGGTGGTCAGTGGGCCCGGGGGGTCAGTGCCCTCAGTGGACCCGGGGTGGTCAGTGCCCTCAGTGGGCCCGGGGTGGTCAGAGCCCTCAGTGGGCCCGGGGTGGTCAGTGCCCTCAGTGGGCCCGGGGTGGTCAGTGCCCTCAGTGGACCCGGGGTGGTCAGTGCCCTCAGTGGGCCCGGGGTGGTCAGAGCCCTCAGTGGGCCCGGGGGGGTCAGTGGGCCCGGGGGGTCAGTGCCCTCAGTGGACCCGGGGTGGTCAGTGCCCTCAGTGGACCCGGGGTGGTCAGTGCCCTCAGTGGGCCCGGGGTGGTCAGAGCCCTCAGTGGGCCCGGGGTGGTCAGTGGGCCCGGGGGGTCAGTGCCCTCAGTGGACCCGGGGTGGTCAGTGCCCTCAGTGGGCCCGGGGTGGTCAGAGCCCTCAGTGGGCCCGGGGTGGTCAGTGGGCCCGGGGGGGGGGGGCAGTGCCCTCAGTGGACCCGGGGTGGTCAGTGGGCCCGGGGTGGTCGGTGCCCTCAGTGGGCCCGGGGGGGGGGGGGGGTCAGTACCCTCAGTGGGACCGGGGGGGGGTCAGTACCCTCAGTGGGCCCGGGGGGGGGGGGGGGTCAGTACCCTCAGTGGGACCGGGGGGGGGTCAGTACCCTCAGTGGGCCCGGGGGGGGGGGGGGGGTCAGTACCCTCAGTGGGCCCGGGGGGGGGGTCAGTACCCTCAGTGGGCCCTGGGGGGGTGGTCAGTGCCCTCAGTGGACCCGGGGTGGTCAGTGCCCTCAGTGGACCCGGGGTGGTCAGTACCCTCAGTGGGCCCGGGGGGGGGGGTCAGTACCCTCAGTGGGCCCGGGGGGGTCAGTACCCTCAGTGGGCCCGGGGTGGTCAGTGGGCCCGGGGGTGGGGTCAGTACCCTCAGTGGGCCCGGGGTGGTCAGTGGGCCCGGGGGGGGGGGTCAGTACCCTCAGTGGGCCCGGGGTGGTCAGTGGGCCCGGGGGGGGGGTCAGTACCCTCAGTGGGCCCAGGGGGGTCAGTACCCTCAGTGGGCCCGGGGTGGTCAGTGGGCCCGGGTGGGGGGGGGGGGTCAGTACCCTCAGTGGGCCCGGGGTGGTCAGTGGGCCCAACCAGAGGCTCAAGCTGCTGTTTGTACTTTTCAGTCGGGACAAAGTTAATGGTACTAAATAAAAGCAGAATTTGACTTCCTCTTCCACCAACAAACCGTAATTATGCCCAGGCTCGAGTAACAGCACCTCATCTTTCCATGAGACACTACAGCCGTCCCGACTCGAACATCGAGGTCACCAATTTCAGACCATAACCTCTGCCCCCATTGTTACGGACAGCAGCTGATGCGGATTCTGCTATTCCCATCGACATCTACATTGTAACAGCGACTAAACTTCAAAAGGTGTAAAGCGCTTTGGGACATCTGGTGGTTGTGAAAGGCGCTATAGAAATGCAAGTCTTTTTTCTTCTAGACCCATCTTTTGTTTCATTACTTGTGCCATTACCATCTCCTTTTGCGTTGCACCATCAACCCTTGTGTCATTCAATACCTCCTGCTTTCCACCCATGTCACAGACTTTCCCTTTCGTTCTTTCCCCCTCTCCCACCTTTCCCTGCCTCTGCACTTGCTTGAATCCGGTTACATCTCCAACTTTTTCCAGTTCTGATGAATGGTCATCGACCTGAAACGTTAACTCTGTTTCTCTCTTCACAGAAGCTGCCTGACCCACTGAGATTTCCAGCATTTTGTGTTTTTATTTTAGATTTCCAGCATCGACAGTATTTTGCTTTTGCAGTAGTCTTCATTATAATTGGATGCAATTGCAAAACTCCAACAGAAATCGCAGAATCCCATTTAGTAAAGCATTCAGGCACTGTAAACATTGGAATTCTGCCAGACCACACACATGCCAACCTACAAAACTCACTAAAGCTAACCAAGAGCTTCAAAAAAGCTGACAGCTCAGGAAAAAAAAAAGAGTAGAAATGAAAAACAGCCCTGAATGAAAATATAACAAGGGGAGTGCTTTAAAGTGACAGCATAATTTATTTCATTTTTATTACATTACATTTTTATTACATTGTATTTTTTATTTTTTAGTATTACATACCACACAATATACATCAATGATTTTTGTGTAATGAGAGAGGATTAATTAGCAATCTCATTGTGCGAGGCCCCTTGGGGAAGAGTGACCATAATATGGTGGAATTCTGCATTAGGATGGAGAATGAAACAGTAATTTCAGAGACCATGGTCCAGAACTTAAAGAAGGGTAACTTTGAAGGTATGAGGCGTGAATTGGCTAGGATAGATTGGCGAATGATACTTAGGGGGTTGACTGTGGATGGGCAATGGCAGACATTTAGAGACCGCATGGATGAAGTACAACAATTGTACATTCCTGTCTGGCGTAAAAATAAAAAGGGGAAGGTGGCTCAACCGTGGCTATCTAGGGAAATCAGGGATAGTATTAAAGCCAAGGAAGTGGCATACAAATTGGCCAGAAATAGCAGCGAACCTGGGGACTGGGAGAAATTTAGAACTCAGCAGAGGAGGACAAAGGGTTTGATTAGGACAGGGAAAATGGAGTACGAGAAGAAGCTTGCAGGGAACATTAAGGCGGATTGCAAAAGTTTCTATAGGTATGTAAAGAGAAAAAGGTTGGTGAAGACAAACGTAGGTCCCCTGCAGTCAGAATCAGGGGAAGTCATAACGGGGAGCAAAGAAATGGCGGATCAATTGAACAAGTACTTTGGTTCGGTATTCACTAAGGAGGATACAAACAACCTTCCGGATATAAAAGGGGTCAGAGGGTCTAGTAAGGAAGAGGAACTGAGGGAAATCTTTATTAGTCGGGAAATTGTGTTGGGGAAATTGATGGGATTGAAGGCCGATAAATCCCCAGGGCCTGATGGACTGCATCCTAGAGTACTTAAGGAGGTGGCCTTGGAAATAGCGGATGCATTGACAGTCATTTTCCAACATTCCATTGACTCTGGATCAGTTCCTATGGAGTGGAGGGTAGCCAATGTAACCCCACTTTTTAAAAAAGGAGGGAGAGAGAAAACAGGGAATTATAGACCGGTCAGCCTGACCTCAGTAGTGGGTAAAGTGATGGAATCAATTATTAAGGATGTCATAGCAGTGCATCTGGAAAATGGTGACATGATAGGTCCAAGTCAGCATGGATTTGTGAAAGGGAAATCATGCTTGACAAATCTTCTGGAATTTTTTGAGGATGTTTCCAGTAAAGTGGACAAGGGAGAACCAGTTGATGTGGTATATTTGGACTTTCAGAAGGCTTTCGACAAGGTCCCACACAAGAGATTAATGTGCAAAGTTAAAGCACATGGGATTGGGGGTAGTGTGCTGACGTGGATTGAGAACTGGTTGTCAGACAGGAAGCAAAGAGTAGGAGTAAACGGGTACTTTTCAGAATGGCAGGCAGTGACTAGTGGAGTGCCGCAAGGTTCTGTGCTGGGGCCCCAGCTGTTTACATTGTACATTAATGATTTAGACGAGGGGATTAAATGCAGTATCTCCAAATTTGCGGATGATACTAAGTTGGGTGGCAGTGTGAGCTGCGAGGAGGATGCTATTAGGCTGCAGAGTGACTTGGATAGGTTAGGTGAGTGGGCAAATGCATGGCAGATGAAGTATAATGTGGATAAATGTGAGGTTATCCACTTTGGTGGTAAAAACAGAGAGACAGACTATTATCTGAATGGTGACAGATTAGGAAAAGGGAAGGTGCAACGAGACCTGGGTGTCATGGTACATCAGTCATTGAAGGTTGGCATGCAGGTACAGCAGGCGGTTAAGAAAGCAAATGGCATGTTGGCCTTCATAGCGAGGGGATTTGAATACAGGGGCAGGGAGGTGTTGCTACAGTTGTACAGGGCCTTGGTGAGGCCACACCTGGAGTATTGTGTACAATTTTGGTCTCCTAACTTGAGGAAGGACGTTCTTGCTATTGAGGGAGTGCAGCGAAGGTTCACCAGACTGATTCCCGGGATGGCGGGACTGACCTATCAAGAAAGATTGGATCAATTGGGATTGTATTCACTGGAGTTCAGAAGAATGAGAGGGGACCTCATAGAAACGTTTAAAATTCTGACGGGTTTAGACAGGTTAGATGCAGAAAGAATGTTCCCAATGTTGGGGAAGTCCAGAACCAGGGGTCACAGTCTGAGGATAAGGGGTAAGCCATTTAGGACCGAGATGAGGAGAAACTTCTTCACCCAGAGAGTGGTGAACCTGTGGAATTCTCTACCACAGAAAGTAGTTGAGGCCAATTCACTAAATATATTCAAAAGGGAGTTAGATGAAGTCCTTACTACTCGGGGGATCAAGGGTTATGGCGAGAAAGCAGGAAGGGGGTACTGAAGTTTCATGTTCAGCCATGAACTCATTGAATGGCGGTGCAGGCTAGAAGGGCTGAATGGCCTGCTCCTGCACCTATTTTCTATGTTTCTATGAAGGAATTGAGTGTAATATCTCCAAGTTTGCAGATGACACTAAGCTGGGTGGCGGTGTGAGCTGTGAGGAGGACGCTAAGAGGCTGCAGGGTGACTTGGACAGGTTAGGTGAGTGGGCAAACGCATGGCAGATGCAGTATAATGTGGATAAATGTCAGGTTATCCACTTTGGGGGCAAAAACACAAAGCAGAATACTATCTGAATGGTGGCAGATTAGGAAAAGGGGAGGTGCAACGAGACCTGGTTGTCATGGTTCATTGAAAGTTGACATGCAGGTACAGCAGGTGGTGAAGGCGGCAAATGGCATGTTGGCCTTCATAGCCACGGGATTTGCGTATAGGAGCAGGGAGGTCTTACTGCAGTTGTACAGGGCCTTAGTGAGGACTCACCTGGAATATTGTGTTCAGTTTTGGTCTCTTAATCTGAGGAAGGACGTTCTTGCTTTGAGGGAGTGCAGCAAAGGTTCACCAGACTGATTCCCGGGATGGCAGGACTGACATATGAGGAGAGACTGGATCGACTGAGCCTTTATTCACTGGAGTTTAGAAGGTTGAAAGGCGATCTCATAGAAACATATAAAATTCTGATGGGACTGGACAGGTTAGATGCAGGAAGAATGTTCCCGATGTTGGGGAAGTCCAGAACCAGGGAACATAGACTAAGGATAAGGGGTAAGCCATTTAGGACAGAGATGAGGAGAAACTTCTTCACTCAGAGTTATTAATCTGTGGAATTCCCTACCGCAGAGAGTTGTTGAGGCCAGTTCATTGGATATATTCAAGAGGGAGTTAGATATGGCACTTACGGCTAAAGGGATCAAGGGGTATGGAGAGAAAGCAGAAAAGGGGTACTAAGGTGAATGATCAGCCATGATCTTATTGAATGGTGGTGCAGGCTCGAAGGGCCTACTCCTGCACCTATTTTCTATGTTTCTAATTCAGTTTGTTTTATCTGGAAAATTAAATCCAATGGCTTCTCCATTTATATAAGCTTACAAAACTAGAAATGACAAATGGGAATGCAATGGAACATCAGCTTGCCATGATTTAAGCCGAGGTGAACAAAAATGCAGTTTTTGCAGGGGTGGATATGGGTTGCCAACTCAGGTTGGAAGCAGAGTTCGATTACATAAAGCACAACAGTGATTACACTTCAAAAATACTTCATTGGCTGCAAAGCGCTTTGAGACGTCCGGTGATCGTGAAAGATGCTATATAAATGCAAGTCTTTCTATAACGGTTTGATCACATGGCATCTGCGAATCATATTGCATTTACCTTTTAGAAGTTGGGTTCCCTCTGGCTGAGTATCTTTTCTCATGGTTTCGGGCCAGCTGTTGTGCGAGAAGTTCCGAAAACCAGTAAGTCAGTTTCCTATATTACAACACTTCAAGACTTACTTCATTGGCTGTAAAGCACTTTCGGACATCGAGTTCGTGAAAGGTGCTATAGAAATGCAAGTCTGTCTTATCTTTCTTTTAAAATTTTCAATTACCCAGCCTCAACAGCTTTTTTCCCCGGTGGACGGATGTAAAAGATCCCATTGCACTATTTCGAAGAAGAGCAGGGGAGTTCTCCCCAGTGTCCTGGCCATTATTTATCCCTCAACAAATATCACTTAAAAAAAGATTACCTTGTGATTATCACATTGCTGTTTATGGGAGCTTGCTGTGCACAAATTGGCTGCTGTGTTTCCTACATTACTCTTCCAAAAAGTACTTCATTGTTTGTAAAGTATTTGGGACGTCCTGAGGTTGTGAAAGGCGCTATAGAAATGTAAGTCTTTTTTTCAATACGTGCGTTTCTTGATACGGTTCAATGACGGCTGATGCAGGGTACAATATGACAAGGAGGAAGAAAAACAGATTGTTATTGTGAACCCAAAACTGCTAAGTACACATTCCCCATCTGTGACATTCTCAATGGCCGCCTGCCCTAAGATTTGGAACACCTTTTCCTCATAGGGCGTGAGAGATTAAAGGTTTGCAAGCCACCTGTTGTAGCTGTCTTGGTTGTAATGAGTTGTCGCCACGCTCCTGACCTTTGGGCCGCTGAAGCGGAGGGGAGCGGACAGGTCTGAGGGCGTAAGAAATCGGAGCAGGAGTAGGCCACCTGGCTCCTCGAGCCTGCTCCGCCATTTAATATCATGGCCTCCTGGTAGGACTGCTCCCGGGCCTGGCCAAGGTGGCCATTAACAAGTCCAAGCAGAGGGCGGTCGAGGGGTTTGTTCAGCCCGACTCTCTTCCGCGGCTACATTGGCGCCCGGTGTGTCCCAGGAAATGGAGCACGCGGTGTCCACCGGTACGCTCACAGCCTTCCGCGAGAGGTGGGCACCGGAGGGACTGGAGTGCATCATCACCCCCGGCAACCAAATTTTAATTTGAATTAAGTTTACTTTAAAGTTTTATTCAGAAATTTGTAGGTTCTAGTGCACTTACCAAAAGGGGGCATTTGATTGAACATTATGCTCAAAATAGTAGTAACGAGTTGACTTGTCCTGCGAAAGAGGTCAAATGATCTTTTACTATAACATGCAGTAACAGAAAGGGCGACCGTTCTTTAATTGTCCAGATTGTGTGACAACATATGAAGAATCCTCCATATTAATGCAGGATTTGCTGACAGTTTGCATGATGCATTCATCCTGCCTGGGAGCTGCTGCAGGCTCTCGGTACACTAATACATGGCGGAGGAGCGGCGAATGATCGTGGCGGAGGTGCAGCAAATGAGGGTGTGGGGCCCAGAAGAGGCGAGGGCCCAGGGGCAGCATGGGCCAGCCCACACTGCGATATGTGTGAGCGCACTAGGTCCGTGCAGCAGAGCTGGTCTCCAGTCGTCCTGGTTAACCCTTGCCACTGGACCAAGACCTCGCTCTGTCAAGCCCGTGTGGTGGCTGGTGTGCAACGGTCACCCCACGTTAAAACAATCCACGCACAGGCATCTTCCACCCCTGGAGTTCAGGACTGGAATATCGGGTCCTCCATTGAAATATCTATGAACTCATCCCTTTAGGAGTGGAAGCAAGTCATCCTCGTTCGAGGGACTGCCTATGATGATGATGAATTCTCATGAAGCCCATAATGGGTGTGATGAATTGCATGTAACAAGCAGTGAATATAAATACAAGACTTTGAAAGCATGCAAGAAACAGTTTTAGATAAAGGCTAAGAATGTGAAGAGTACACTACCTCATGGGTATTGACAGTAAACAATTCAAGCCCTTCAACACATTGTGAGGTGAACATCATTGTAAATAGCAGACGTACTTAGTCTTCTTAGCATTCTTGGAAGGTGTGGCTGGCTTCTCTTTGCTTGCTACGGTTATTAAATTTCTTCCTGCGCTGAGTGCTTGTGCTCGGAATGGACAAGTTCTCAATCACGGTCCTCGACACATCCTTCCATCGCCTCTGCATAACTCTCCCATCACTCACAGCGTCTCCCGCCTCGATTTGACTTCTCTAACTGAACTCTCACAGCTACATCAACGAATCATCCCAAACCCGTGACCTCTACAACTTAGGACAAGGGCAGCGAGCGCATGGGACCTCCAAGTTACACACCATCCTTACCTGGAAATGTATCCACAGTTAGAGTACTGCGTACAGTCCTGGTCACATTACAGGAAAGATATGATTGCACTAGAGAGGGTACAGAGGAGGTTTACGAGAATATTGCCAAGACTAGAGAATTTTAGCCATGTGGAAAGATTGGATAGGCTATGATTTCTTTGGAACAAAGGAGGCAGAGGGGAGACTTAATTGAGGTGTATAAAATTACGAGGGGCCTAGATGGAGTGGATTGGAAGGACCTATTTATTTCCCTTTGTAGAGAGGTCAATAACTAGGGGGCATACATTTATGGTAATTGTAGGTTCAGAGGGTATTTGAGGAGAATTATTTTCACCCAGAGGGTGGTGGGGGTCTGGAACTCACTGCCTGAAAGTGTGGTAGAGGCAGAAACCCTCACCACATTTAAAAAGTACCTGGATGTGCACCTGAAGTGCTGTAACCTACAGGGCTACGGACCGAGAGCTGCAAAGTGGGATTAGGCTGGATAGCTTTTTCAGCCTGCACAGACAGGATGGGCTGAATGACCTTCTGTGCTGTAAGCTTTTATGATTCTATAAGGCCGTTCCTTCATCGTCACTGGGTCAAAATCCTGGAACTCCCTCCCTAACAGCACTGTGGGAGCACCTTCACCACACGGACTGCAGCGGTTCAAGGCGGCGGCTCACCACCACCTTCTCAAGGGCAGTTAGGGATGGGCAATAAATACCGGCCTTGCCAGAGATGCCCACATCCTGTGAATATATAATAATCCTGGTGATGTCAAATCAATACATTTGTTTATGCTTTTTTTTTGGGGGGGGGTGTGATATAGAAATGTAAGTATGATTCTTAAACTGTACCACAATATTGTAATGGGCAGGATATAGTATTGCTCACGATAGTCAAAGGATACGCCGTTTTATAACAGGGATGTTATGTTGTCTTATATTACCAGGTCACTGTTACAATTTCTGAATAAGTCAAATGCGGTGGGTTTTTATTACATGGTATTTGGAGAATTTTTCCATTGTTTTAATTTCAAATAAATAGTGAGTCAATTTTTCTGTGAAAACTGTAAATGAGTGGCTTTCATTATTAATTGTTCCTATACCCATTTATTTAAATTCACCGCATGCATTTTTGTTTAAAAACTCCAACAGATGGCAGACAACACGTTACATACTGGAGGTTAGCATATTGGCTTCAGCAGACCTGCTCCCCTTCAGTCGTGGTAAAGGAGAAGTGTTCTGGAGTTTGGCAACAGTTATGGGCATGTTGGCCTTGATCACAAGATAATTACAGAGGAGGACGACTGTTTGGCCTACCTTAGCTCAGTCAGCAGTAGGGAAGTGAAGGGGGAGATCAGTGGTACGTACAGCAGACTAGGGGCTCCGGAGGCCTGCAAACGGTCAACAGGATCCTTAATCACTGGAGGCAGAGGGTCCAAGGTGTGACAGCACTGAAGAGGGTGTTCGGCTCCGAAGCAGCAAGTTCCCTGCGTGTGTCGCAACCGACTGAGTTTTGGCGCATCCTGTATGGCCAGTTGTGCTGTTCAAATCAAAATAAAAGTTCTTACATTTTCCTTAAACACAATTTACCAGCTAAAAATCCTAAAATGATCAGGCTTTCATTCAAAAGATCAATTACTTTAGGGATTACATACTGCAAGGGGGAGGGGAAAGAGATGCTGGGCCAAAGGCCATCTCTCCGACATAAAACTTAAGGGCTTGATTATAGCCAGTGCGACACTACCTGGGAAAAAAGATTTTAAAATTCATTCTCCAGTTAAGAAACAAACACTTCCAAGTGTGCAGAGAATCAGACTTTTGGACGTTTGGCAATTTCTGTACTGTAGATGTGCTCACACTGCAGCAATGAAGAATTTGCAAGCACAGAGTGACTGCTACTGGTAAAATATCAACAGCAAGACTCGGCTTTTTGAGAGCGGCAGAGACAGATGAAGGAAGCGGCGATATGGGAACAGGGAGGTAAATGAGATTACCAATACTTGCTCGTGTGGAGTCTAAATGCCGAAACAGACTGATTGGGCCAAATGGCCTGGCTCCATGTTGGAACTGCTATGTGAACGACGGTAGTCAAACATAGAAAATAGGAAACATAGAAAATAGGTGCAGGAGTAGGCCATTCGGCCCTTCGAGCCTGCACATGCAATAGCATTTTATTTCAGCTCAGTGGGTAGCACTCTCGCTTCGGAGTCAGAAGGTTGAGAGTTCAAGTCCCACTCCAGAGATTTGAGCACATAATCTAGGCTGACACTCCAGTCCAGTGCTGAGGGAGCGCTGCACTGTCGGAGGTGTGCTGTCTTTCGGATGAGATGTTAACCCGAGGCCCTGTCTGCTCTCTCAGGTGGATGTAAAAGAACCCGTGACAATATTTAAAAGGACAAGGGAGTTCTCCCTGATGTCCTGGGCCAATATTTAGCCCTCAAACAAGATTTATTTGGTCATTATCACATTGCTGTTTGTGGGAACTTGCTGTGCGCAAATTGGCTGCTGAATTTCCTACATTACAACAGTGACTACACTCCAAAAGTACTTCATTGGCTGTGAAGTGCCTTGGGACATCCTGAGGTCATGAAAGGTGCTATATAAATGCAGGATCTTCCTGTACTCTCAGCTTGGTACTTCAACAGGTTAAAACATTCAACAGAGACCAGTCAGGAAAAACACCATTAAAGTCAGATGATTTTTAATCAAATATGGAAAAAGTTTACATTATATAGCAGAGCATTCATATTAATAGATCAAAATCGGTTCCATTTAATTTGTGGTTCTTGAGTAGTGATGGTGATCAGCTCCACTTGCCAAGCTGGTCACTGCTCGTACATCATTCTTAAATTGTGAGGATTCTGCACCAGTCCCATCATTGATCTGATGTATGAGACAATTCTGGTTCTGTGCAAGTTAAATATTACAGATTACGCTCCAACATTATAAATATAGGGACTAACACATTGTGAGCTTGAAACCAGATCTCAAATAATCAGACAAGAGGACTCCAATTATCAAGATCACAGGCTTCGCCATTTTGAATCCATAATACTGCTCTAAATGGAAAAAGAATTAAAATCAAGAGTATTTAGTCAAACACAATTATAAAACAAAGTTGGCAAGGAAAGCCTTTCCAAAGGGGAAATAGTTAGGGTCTTAATATAGTGGTTTACATTACGCCTTAAAGTGCATATGGGAGGAGAGAATCTCTCTGTGCTTCAACTAGTAAAGCTTCAAGTAATTTCTTTGTTATGAGGGCAATTTGTCTGAAATAGCAAGTAGCAGACAAACGTTAGCTTCCCCGAGCATGGCTCTGGGTACAGCAGCAATCTTTAACATCGAGTTTAACAGATTGGTTTTCTACAGTTGTACTTTCACACAAAATACTTTTCAAATGTTAATCTAATTACATCATATTCAAACTTTCCCCCTAAGTTTAGATTTACACAGTAAACAAGTAGTTGCTGTTTCATGTGAAAAAGCTCAGTTCAGGACACCAAAACGCATGGATGGGTTCATGCAACTTGTGCTCAAACTCGAACACAAATCCTTGAAATGCCACAACACTGCACACACGCCATTCATTGGTGAAAGTTCGGCATTTGACAGAAACAGTCCGGATTAGCAAACCCTGAGGAGTAGCGCCAATTATTACACTTTACAGTTTTAAACACATCCTCGGAGCCTGATGTTGGTGTGAAAAAGCATATTAATGTATAAAATCATTAACTGTTCTCAAACTAACAATGCATTTCAAAAAAACAGAAGTTAAGCTGCATAGCTTAACTTCTGTATGTTAAAAATAAGCGAGAACACATTTTTTGGACCAAACATAGATCAGTAAGAAGAGTTAACTTTCCTTGGTCCCACTAAGTTATAGTTTGGCTCAAGTGAAAAGATAACCGTTAGCTGAATAAAACGGACACAGTACTAGGCAGCCCCACTCCAATCTCTCTGCTGATTGGTGCTTCCCCAAGCTTTACGGAAGTACAATGCCATCTTTCAGAAACAGTTACAATTTTCACAATTGGAATTTAAAAAATCTTTTAAAAAAATGGTTTATTTTTGAGATTGTTAAAGGTCCTCGCTCAGCAGAGTCTGAATTTCCTGCCCATTATTGATGCAAGATACCAAAGCCTGGATTTTCTCTTGCTGATACTGTCGAGCCCGGTTATACAGAAACACTCCAACGATGACCAGACCCGTCCCAAAGGCCGAGTATGCAGTAATCTTATTACTGAAGATGATGACACTAAGCCAAATCGAAAGGGCGTGCTTCACAGTACTGGCAACACTAAAGTGTTGGAAATAAAGAATAAAACGTTAAGCATTTTCAGTATCACCAATCCTTATTTCACATTGCAAATATTTCCATTCATAACATAAGAACATAAGAATTAGGAACAGGAGTAGGCCATCTAGCCCCTCGAGCCTGCTCCGCCATTCAACAAGATCATGGCTGCCACCGTGGACTCAGCTCCACTTACCCGCCCGCTCCCCGTAACCCTTAATTCCCTTATTGGTTAAAAATCTATCTATCTGTGACTTGAATACATTCAATGAGCTAGCCTCAACTGCTTCCTTGGGCAGAGAATTCCACAGATTCACAACCCTCTGGGAGAAGAAATTCCTTCTCAACTCGGTTTTAAATTAGCTCCCCCGTATTTTGAGGCTGTGCCCCCTAGTTCTAGTCTCCCCGACCAGTGGAAACAACCTCTCTGCCTCTATCTTGTCTATCCCTTTCATGATTTTAAATGTTTCTATAAGATCACCCCTCATCCTTCTGAACTCCAACGAGTAAAGACCCAGTCTACTCAATCTATCATCATAAGGTAACCCCCTCATCTCCGGAATCAGCCTAGTGAATCGTCTCTGTACCCCCTCCAAAGCTAGTATATCCTTCCTTAAGTAAGGTGACCAAAACTGCACGCAGTATTCCAGGTGCGGCCTCACCAATACCCTGTACAGTTGCAGCAAGACCTCCCTGCTTTTGTACTCCATCCCTCTCGCAATGAAGGCCAACATTCCATTCGCCTTCCTGATTACCTGCTGTACCTGCAAACTAACTTTTTGGGATTCATGAACAAGGACCCCCAGGTCCCTCTGCACCGCAGCATGTTGTAATTTCTCCCCATTCAAATAATATTCCCTTTTACTGTTTTTTTTCCCCAAGGTGGATGACCTCACACTTTCCGATATTGTATTCCATCTGCCAAACCTTAGCCCATTTGCTTAACCTATCTAAATCTCTTTGCAGCCTCTCTGTGTCCTCTACACAACCCGCTTTCCCACTTATCTTTGTGTCATCTGCAAATTTTGTTACACTACACTCTGTCCCCTCTTCCAGGTCATCTATGTATATTGTAAACAGTTGTGGTCCCAGCACCGATCCCTGTGGCACACCACTAACCACCGATTTCCAACCCGAAAAGGATCCATTTATCCCGACTCTCTGCTTTCTGTTGGCCAGCCAATTCTCGATCCATGCCAATACATTTCCTCTGACTCCGCGTACCTTTATCTTCTGCAGTAACCTTTTGTGTGGCACCTTATCGAATGCCTTTTGGAAATCTAAATACACCACATCTATCGGTACACCTCTATCCACCATACTCGTTATATCCTCAAAGAATTCCAGTAAATTAGTTAAACATGATTTCCTCTTCATGAATCCATGCTGCGTCTGCTTGATTGCACTATTCCTATCTAGATGTCCCACTATTTCTTCCTTAATGATAGTTTCAAGCATTTTCCCCACTACAGATGTTAAACTAACCGGCCTATAGTTACCTGCCTTTTGTCTGCCCCCTTTTTTTTTTTAAACAGAGGCGTTACATTAGCTGCTTTCCAATCCGCTGGTACCTCCCCAGAGTCCAGAGAATTTTGGTAGATTATAACGAATGCATCTGCTATAACTTCCGCCATCTCTTTTAAATACCCTGAGATGCATTTCATCAGGACCAGGGGACTTGTCTACCTTGAGTCCCATTAGCCTGTCCAGCACTACCCCCCTAGTGATAGTGATTGTCTCCAGGTCCTCCCTTCCCACATTCCTGTGACCAGCAATTTCTGGCATGGTTTTGTGTCTTCCACTGTGAAGACCGAAGCAAAATAATTGTTTAAGGTCTCAGCCATTTCCACATTTCCCATTATTAAATCCCCCTTCTCATCTTCTAAGGGACCAACATTTACTTTAGTTTTCAAGCTTCCATCATTTCAACTCTAATTGTTAGTGATAATTAGCAAAGCAACCTTTGTTAGTTCTTAAGGAAAAGAGCTGCTTTTATGAAATGTTGAATTAAACAGGTCTGAACTTTTTAAACACAAGATGATGCAGTGCACAAATAAATATGTCAATAGAGATCAGAGAGAGATAGATTTTTGGGCACTAGGGGAATCAAGGGATATGGGGATCGGGCGGGGAAGTGGAGTTGATGTAGAAGAGCAGCCATGATCTTACTGAATGGTGGAGCAGGCTCGAGGGGCCGAATGGCCGTCTCCTATGTTCTCATATCAAGTAAAAACAATAGGATCTGAATAAATAATCTGTAAACTAACATTGAATTCAAGGATGCATGTGGAGGATTCAAGTGTTAAATGTATATGACAAGACAATTTATGTCTGCATCAATGAAAAGAACTTCATTGGCAAAGCTGACAAACTAATAATGCAACAATATGTGTAGCCTTAGGGAAGGGGAAGAAGTATTTGTGAATCTATATTGAGAGTTTTTAAATAAATCATAATGATAAGCTCTGCTGGGGAGTTTTCTTAATTTCAGAACTATTTTCCCAGTATGGTCAACAGCAGAGTGTAGTTTTCATGTTGCAGCGGCTATTAATAGATTTCCTATATCGACGTATTTACAACATTAAATCTTATGCAAGCATTTCACCTGAATCTCGTGAACATTTCACTCGGTATTTGGGCCCAATTGACATTCTGCAAGTTTTGCAGCGGCAGCTACAGCACGTGTCATAGAAATTTAAAAAACTTGGATTTATATAGCACCTTTCACGACCACCGGACATCTCAAAGCGCTTTGCAGCCAATGAAGTACTTTTGGAGTGTAGTCACTGTTGTAATGGGACCTGTACAAGCCGGACGGGTTGCACCTCAATAGAGCCGGGACCAATATCCTCACGGGGGAGGTTGCTAGTGCTGTTGGGGAGGGTTTAAATGAGCTTGGCAGGGGGATGGGAACCTGAAAATAGATTCAGTAGGGAGGGCAGTAAAGCTGGAATTAGAAAGCAAAAATAAAGAAAGTGAGTTTGAAGGAGACAGGAAACAAGCACGAAGAAAAGGGTAAAAAAAACAAACTTAAAGGCATTTTGTCTAAATGCACATAGCATTTGTAACAAGATAGATGAGTTGACGGCACAAATTGAGACATTACAGGTATGATCTGATAGCCATTACAGAGACGTGGTTGCAAGGTGACCAGGACTGGGAATTAAATATTCAGGGGTATTTGACAATTCAGAAGAACATACAGAAAGGGAAAGGAGGTGGGGTAGCTATATTGATGGAATTACTGCAATAGTAAGAAATGATATTGGCTCAAATTATAAAGGTGTTGAAACAGTTTGGGTGGAGATAAGGAATAATAAAGGGAAAAAGTCACTGGTGGGCGTAGTCTATAGGCCCCCTAACCATAGCAATTCTGTTGGTCGGAGCATAAACCAGGAAATAGTGGGGGCTTGTAAAAAGGGAACAGCAATAAACATGGGTGATTTTAAAATCCTATTGATTGGACAAATCAAATTGGTTAGGGTAGCCTTGAGGAAGAGTTCATAGAGTGCGTAAGGGACGGGTTCAGTATGTAACGGAACCAACCAGGGGGCAGGTTATCTTAGATCTGGTCCTGTGTAATGAGACAGGATTAATAAACAATCTCCTAGTAAAGGATCCCCTCAGAATGAGTGATCATAGCATGGTTGAATTTCAAATTCAGATGGAGGGTGAGAAAGTTGGATCTCCAACCAGCGTACTAAGCTTAAATAAAGGAGACTATGAAGGTATGAGGGCAGAGTTGGGTAAAGTAGACTGGGAAAATAGATTAAAGTGTAGGACGGTTGATGAACAGTGGTGTACATTTAAGGAGATATTTCACAACTCTCAAGAAAAATATATTCCAGTGAGGAGAAAAGGGTGTAAGAGAAAAGATAGCCATCCGTGGCTAACTGAAGAAATAAAGGATGGTATCCAATTAAAAACAAGGGCATACAAAGTGGCCAAAACTAGTGGGAGGACAGAAGATTGGGAAGCTTTTAAAAGCCAGCAAAGAATGACTAAAAAAATTATTAAGAAAGGGAAGATAAAACTATGAAAGTAATCTAGCGCAAAATATAAAAATAGATAGCAAGAGTTTCTATAGGTATATAAAAAGGAAAAGGAAAAGGGTGGCTAAAGTAAATGTTGGTCCCTTAGAGGACGAGACCGGGGAATTAGTAATGGGGAACATGGAGATGGCAGAAACTCTGAACAAATATTTTGTATCAGTCTTTATGGTAGAGGACACAAACAATATTTCAACAGTGGATAGTCAAGGGGCTATAGGGGGGAGGAACTTAACACAATCACAATCACTAAGGAGGTGGTACTCAGTAAGATAATGGGATTAAAGGCAGATAAATCCCCTGGACCTGATGGCTTACATCCTAGGGTCTTAAGAGAAGTAGCTGCAGAGATTGTGGATGCATTGGTTGTAATTATCCAAAATTCCCTGGATTCTGGGGAGGTCCCAACAGATTGGAAAACTGCAAATGTAGCGGCCCTATTTAAAAAAGGAGGCAGACAAAAAGCAGGAAACGATAGACCAGTTAGCCTAACATCTGTGGTTGGGAAGATGTTGGAGCCCATTATTAAAGAAGCAGTAGTAGGACATTTGGAAAAGCAAAATTCGGTCAGGCAGAGTCAACATGGATTTATGAAGGGGAAGTCATGTTTGACAAATTTGCTGGAATTCTTTGAGGATGTAATGAACAGGGTGGATAAAGGGGAACCAGTGGATGTGGTGTATTTGAACTTCCAGAAGGCATTTGACAAGGTGCCACATAAAAGGTTACTGCACAAGATAAAAGTTCACAGGGTTGGCGGTAATATATTAGCATGGATAGAGGATTGACTAACTAACAGAGAACAGAGAGTCGGGATAAATGGTTCATTCTCTGGTTGGCAACCAGCACCTAGTGGGGTGCTGCAGGGATCAGTGCTGGGACCCCAACTATTTACAATCTATATTAACGACTTGGAAGAAAGGACTGAGTGTAACGTAGCCAAGTTTGCTGACAATACAAAGTTGGGAGGAAAAGCAATGTATGAGGAGGACACAAAAAATCTGCAAAAGGACATAGACAGGCTAAGTGGGTGGGCAAAAATTTGGCAGATGGAGTATAATGTTGGAAAGTGTGAGGTCATGCACTTTGGCAGAAAAAAATCAAAGAGCAAGTTATTATTTAAATGGAGAAAGATTGCAAAATGCTGCAGTACAGCGGGACCTGGGGGTACTTGTGCATGAAACGCAAAAGGATAGTATGCAGGTACAGCAAGTGATCAGGAAGGTCAATGGTATCTTGGCTTTTATTGCTAAGGGGATGGAGTATAAAAGCAGGGAAGTCTTGCTACAGTTATACAGGGTATTGCTGAGGCCACACCTGGAATACTGCATGCAGTTTTGGTTTCCATATTTACAAAAGGATATACTTGCTTTGGAGGCAGTTCAGAGAAGGTTCACTAGGTTAATTCTGGAGATGAGGGGGTTGACTTTTGAGGAAAGGTTGAGTAGGTTTGGTCTCTACTCATTGGAATTCAGAAGAATGAGAGGTGATCTTATCGAAATGTACAAGATTATGAGGGGGCTTGACAAGGTGGATGCAGAGAGGATGTTTCCACTGATGGGGGAGACTAGAACTAGAGGGCATAATCTTAGAATAAGGGGCCGCCCATTTAAAACAGAGGAGAAATTTCTTCTCTCAGAGGATTGTAAATCTGTGGGATTCGCTGCCTCAGAGCTGTGGACATTGAATAAATTTAAGACAGAAATAGACAGTTTCTTAAACGATAAGGGGATAAGGGGTTATGGGGAGCGGGCGGGGAAGTGGAGCTGAGTCCATGATCAGATCAGCCATGATCTTATTGAATGGTGGAGCAGGCTCGAGGGGCCGTATGGCCTACTCCTGCTCCTATTTCTTATGTTCTTATGTAATGATGTAAAAAAAATATATACTTTATCATTCTCATTCTCCGGAGACCACTTATTTCAGCCAAGTTCAGGTCAACGTACACAGGATATGTAAATTATTCTGAACCTCGCTGAACAGAAAGGCATTTTTATCGACTCACTTTGCCTCCTTATGCTACGGACATGCATTTGCTGGTCAGACAGGTGTCAGTTTAGCATTTTTGACTTAATTTTTGCTACTTTTCCCACAGAATTTTGGCATCAGTACTCCTCTTCCCTTCTTATCACCGCACTTGCTGTGCACTCCACATTCAATTTGGGTGGGGTTTTTTTTACTATTACTTCAATGCTTCTGAGTCAGAATGTCAGGTCTTCAAGTCCCACTCCAGAGATTCGAGCACATAAATCCAGGTTGAAACTTCAGTGCAGTGCTGATGGAGTGCTGCACTGTCGGAGGTGCCATCTTTCGGTTAAGACGTTAAACTGAGGCTCCGTCTGCCCTTTTAGGTACATGTAAAAGATCCCACTGCACTACTCGAAGAGCATTGGCGTTCTCCCTGATGGCCTGGCAAGTACATATCTCTCAATCAACATCACTATAATAGATTATTTGGTCATTATCATATTTAAGTTTGCTGTGCGCAAATTAGCTGCCACGTTTCCTACATTACAACAGTGACCACACTGCAATAGTACTTCATTGGCTGTAAAGCGCTCCTGAGGTCTTGAAAGGCACTATATAAATGTAAGTTTTTCTTTTATTCAGGTTTTATTGGACCTGCAGAAAATAGGTTCAATGCCCATGTTTGCTTTTTTAGCTAAATTACCAATGTAGAATAAAAGTTTGAAATTTAAGTTAGTTATTCAACAGCGACTACACTTCAATAGCACCTCACTGGCTGTAATTCAGACAGAGGTGGTGAATGGTGGTATGTAAATACAATGTTTTATGATTGTTTTCAAATAGATTTCTCATTTATGTTTTGGGAATCACTGATTGGATATTATGACTTACTTTAATGAGTGAGTCAATTCTGTGGAATTGTTTCAGTTTATATTTTAAATTATAAAGTTTTTGCAGAATACTTTTGCAATCAAGCGTGCAGAATCTACTTGTAACTTTCTGGCCTCATGCATATTCCCAATTACAATCGCTCCACCATCGGTGGCCGTGCCTTCAGCTGCCTGGGCCCCAAGCTCTGGAATTCCCTCCCTAAACCTCTCCACCTCTCTCTCCTCCTTTAAGACGCTCTTTAAAACCGACCTCTTTGACCAAGCTTTTGGTCACCTGTCCTAATAGCTCATGTGGTTCGATGTCAAATGTTGTTTGCTAACGCTCCTGTGTAGTGTCTGGGGACTTTTTACTATGTTAAAAGCACTTTATAAATGCAAGCTGTTGAATGTTGAATATAGAATTTGCAAACTTACAGCAAGATTTACTGACTTTTTGCTGATGTTAGTGAAAAAACAACTCAGTAACTATAAGAGGAAAACAGACTCTGATATTCCAAGACAAGTACACTCAAGAGGTTTAGACAAGCACCGTGCTCTCAGCTTAAGCCCCTTTATAGAATACCTTCTTACATCTCCTGCTGGAGCGGGTATCCACTGCATAACTCTTGGTCATGCCTTCAATTTCCTTTTCAAATGTACATTTATCATTGTGAATGGATTTTGTCTCTCTGCACATTAGCCTACCTGAAAGTAACAGGTGATATCTTCCCCATTAACGCATATGCAGTCACACTCTGAATATGGAATAAGATTCCATCAATAAGCAGCAGTATCACAATGTCTTGGCTAAAAATGAAACTTTCTTGACTCTTTCCCAGGACTGGAATATCCTGCAAGACAAAGGAAAGGAGCTGGGGTATTTACCTTTACATCAAACGCACAAAGGCAACCAGAACATGGACTGCTCAGGGTCTATATATTAATCGCTACATTCCAAAAGCAAATTCAATCTGCCCAGAGACAGTCTGTTTAAAAATGGCTAGTTCCATTCAACAATCAGCAAGCATAACTATAATCAGCACTACAGTTACAATATAAAGTATGGATATATAAAACATCACTTGCAGAGAGAGAAGGCCATTTGGACAATAACCTTTTGGTGTTTTATAATTAAAGTTGATGTCCTCCAGCGTTGCTCATGGACAAACAAAGATGTATGTAACTACATGGTGTCTCCTTCTCTATGCCTTTCTATCTAACTTCCACTTTCGGTCTCCCTCCTTTTTCATCTCCAAGTTAATGGCTGCAAGACATTTACTATTGTAATTTCTGTATCTGTCTCCTTCCACTTTCTGCGTCTGTCCTTCCTTCTGTCTCGCCTGCGTATGTCTGTCGCACAGTTTGCGGGCATCAGTCTGTGTGTCTTTGTCTCGGTGTGGCATTGGGCCGGTACAGAGGGCATGAGAAGTCACGTATGGGGGTAATAAAAGTGAGGATGAGGGTTTTAGTGGCAGTGGGAGAGGTAACTGCAGAGGCAGAAACTGAAACGAGGAAGCTTGATTATGGATATCATGGGTTTCAAACTGAACTGATGATCAAACTGGACACGGACGTTACCCATCGGATTCATCCCGAGCTATCGGATAGGAAGAGGGATGGAGTCAGGTCAAGGGTAAGGGTTTTCAGCAGAAAATAAATAGGTAGCTTTAGTCAACCTAATGCTCAGCTGAGTTCTTGCTAATCCACAATTTAATGTTAGAAAAGCAAATTGACACCATAGAGTCACCAATGGGGTCAAGGATGGTGGTGCAGAGATAGGTCAAGAGATGGACATGTGGAAGGCCAACCTTACAGCCAAGGAGAACGTACAAATGAGCAAAAAGGAAGGGGCGGAGGTCAGCACTGTGGGCTAGTCCCGAGATTTCCGTGGGAGACGAAGTCATTGCACAGGTCTTCAGAATAGCGGGTCTGAGATTCTGCAGTTGTGATAAGACTGCGGGTTTGAGCTACGTAAACTCAAGGGGTCAGTCTGTTGCACTTGCTCGCCTAGTCTCGGTGTGAAACGCAGATCCCAGTGTGCCCAGTAAAGACCAGATTCCAACTCAGGGGGTAAAAGCAGAACAACACATGAAGAACGCGCTCCTGAAATAGGATGAATTTAAAAATAATGCAAAAGGCACTCAAACATTCCACAATGACTACGCTCATGGGACAATCCTTTCAAACTGTTGTGAGCTGCAGTAATAACTTTGAGCAAAATGTAACTTTAAAAAAAAAAAATCTGCATCAAGGCACTGGGCTCATAGCCAGAAATGCTCACTCAGACATCCAGTTTTAACCAAACCATCAGAAGATGGCATGCTAATCTTGGGCCCCTCTCAGGTCTTTTATAGAATGATTCATTCAAAGAGTCGGAGGAGGGTGCCTGCTTGTTCTTGCATTGGATGGTGTGGGAGAACCAAAGCAGAGAGAAAGAAAATAACATTTAAAAACAAGACAGTGAAAAATAAGCTCCATTGGCCCATGTGTTCCTAAAATATTATGAGAGCCATCACACACATTAACCAAAAGGGTTCATTCTACTCTTTATGCAGGACTAAATATCAACACAGTTTGATAATTTTATGCATTTTATGTTACATGCTTTCGAATGGAGTCCGAGAGCAAGCTGTCAGCCACAGGAGGTGCACAGCATAGGGTCAGCTACAGGACAAAATCCGGGGTGTTTTTTTTTTAAAAAGGGGAATATATTTTCTCAAAAGGGTGCAGAACATCCCTCCCATTTAAAAAAACACAAAGGATATATAAAATGACTTTAAACCACGAAACAAGGACACTGCAACCAGGTTGAATTATTTCTGTTTTTTCAGGCAGATCCAGGATATAAAGCTCAAAGATAATAGTACCAAAATACCAAGGACATAGGTAGGAAGAGGGATGAGGTCCTACAGGCAGAGTTTAGGGAGCTAGGAGAGAGATTAAAAAGCAGGACCTCAAAGGTAGTAATCTCCGGACTACTCCCAGTGCCACGAACTAGTGAGTACAGAAATAGGAGGATAGAGCAGATGAATACGTGGCTGGAGAGATGGTGCAGGTGGAAGGGCTTTAGTTTCCTGAGGCATTGGGACCGCTTCTGGGGGAGGTGGGACCTGTACAAGCTGGATGGGTTGCACCTCAACAGAGCCGGGACCAATATCCTCGCTGGGGAGGTTGCTAGTGCTGTTGGGGAGGGTTTAAACTAGCTTGGCAGGGGGATGGGAACCTGAAAATAGATTCAGTAGGGAGGGGAGTAAAGCTGGAAATAGAAAGCAAAAATAAAGAAAGTGAGTTTGAAGGAGAGAGGAAACAAGCAGAAAAAAAGGGTAAAAAAAAACAAATTTAAAAGCACTTTGTCTAAATGCACGTAGCATTTGTAACAAGATAGATGAGTCGACGGCACAAAGTGAGACAAATGGGTATGATCTGATAGCCATTACAGAGACGTGGTTGCAAGGTGACCAGGACTGGGAATTAAATATTCAGGGGTATTTGACAATCCGGAAGGACAGACAGAAAGGAAAAGGAGGTGGGGTAGCTATATTGATAAAGGATGGAATCACTGCAATAGTGAGAAACGATATTGGCTCAAATGTCAAGGTGCTGAAACAGTTTGGGTGGAGATAAGGAATAATAAGGGGAAAAAGTCACTGGTGGGTGTAGTCTATAGGCCCCCTAACAGTAGCAATTCTGTTGGCCGGAGCATAAACCAGGAAATAGTGGGGGCGTGTAAAATGGGAACAGCAATAATCATGGGTGATGTTAATCCCCATATTGATTGGACAAATCAAATTGGTCAGGGAGCCTTGAGGAGGAGTTCATAGAGTGCATAAGGGACGGGTTCAGTATGTAACGGAACCAACCAGGGGACAGGCTATCTTAGATCTGGTCCTGTGTAATGAGACAGGATTAATAAACAATCTCCTAATAAAGGATCCCCTTGGAATGAGTGATCATAGCATGGTTGAATTTCAAATTCAGATGGAGGGTGAGAAAGTTGGATCTCTAACCAGCGTACTAAGCTTAAATAAAGGAGACTATGAAGGTATGAGGGCAGAGTTGGCTAAAGTGGACTGGGAAAATAGATTAAAGTGTAGGACGGTTGATGAACAGTGGTGTACATTTAAGGAGATATTTCACATCTCTCAAGAAAAATATATTCCAGTGAGGAGAAAAGGGTGTATGAGAAAAGATAGCCATCCATGGCTAACTAAAGAAATAAAGGACGGTATCCAATTAAAAACAAAGGCATACAAAGTGGCCAAAACTAGTGGGAGGACAGAAGATTGGGAAGCTTTTAAAAACCAGCAAAGAATGACTAAAAAAATGATTAAGAAAGGGAAGATAGAGTATGAAAGTAATCTAGCACAAAATATAAAAACAGATAGCAAGAGTTTCTACAGGTATATAAAAAGGAAAAGAGTGGCTAAAGTAAATGTTGGTCCCTTAGAGGACGAGACCGGGGAATTAGCAATGGGGAACATGGAGATGGCAGAAACTCTGAACAAATATTTTGTATCAGTCTTTACGGTAGAGGACACTAACAATATTCCAACAGTGGATAGTCAAGGGGCTATAGGGGGGAGGAACTTATCACAATCACAATCACTAAGGAGGTGGTACTCAGTAAGATAATGGGACTAAAGGCAGATAAATCCCCTGGACCTGATGGCTTGCATCCTAGGGTCTTAAGAGTAGTGGTGGCAGTGATTGTGGATGCATTGGTTGTAATTTACCAAAATTCCCTGGATTCTGGGGAGGTCCCAACAGATTGGAAAACTGCAAATGTAACGTCCCTATTTAAAAAAGGAGGCAGACAAAAAGCAGGAAACTATAGAGCAGTTAGTCTAACATCTGTGGTTGGGAAAATGTTGGAGTCCATTATTAAAGAAGCAATAGCAGGACATTTGGAAAAGCAAAATTCAGTCAGGCAGAGTCAGCATGGATTTATGAAGGGGAAGTCATGTTTGACAAATTTGCTGGAATTCTTTGATGAAGTAACGAACAGGGTGGATAAAGGGGAACCAGTGGATGTGGTGTATTTGGACTTCCAGAAAGCATTTGACAAGGTGCCACATAAAAGGTTACTGCACAAGATAAAAGTTCATGGGGTTGGGGGTAATATATTAGCTTGGATAGAGGATTGGCTAACTAACAGAAAACAGAGTCGGGATAAATGGTTCATTCTCTGGTTGGCAATCAGTAACTAATGGGGTGCCGCAGGGATCAGTGCTGGGACCCCAACTATTTACAATCTATGTTAACAACTTGGAAGAGTGTAACGTAGCCAAGCTTGCTGACGATACAAAGATGGGAGGAAAAGCAATGTGTGAGGACACAAAACAATCTGTAAAAGGACATAGACAGACTAAGTGAGTGGGCAAAAATTTGGCAGATGGAGTATAATGTTGGAAAGTGTGAGGTCTTGCACTTTGGCAGGAAAAATTAAAGAGCAAGTTATTATTTAAATGGAGAAAGATTGCAAAGTGCTGCAGTACAGCGGGACCTGGGGGTACTTGTGCATGAAACACAAAAGGATAGTATGCAGGTACAGCAAGTGATCAGGAAGGCCAATGGTATCTTGGCCTTTATTGCAAAGGGGATGGAGTATAAAATCTGATGGGGGAGACTAGAACTAGAGGGCATGATCTTAGAATAAGGGGCCGCCCATTTAAAACTGAGATAAGGAGAAATTTCTTCTCTGAGGGTTATAAATCTGTGGAATTCGCTGCCTCAGAAAGCTGTGGAAGCCGGGACATTGAATAAATTTAAGACAGAAATAGACAGTTTCTTAAACGATAAGGGGATAAGGGGAGCTGGCAGGGAAGTGGAACTGAGTCCATGATCGGATCAGCCATGATCTTATTAAATGGCGGAGCAGGCTCGAGGGGCCGAATCCTGCTCCTATTTCTTATGTTCTTATAAAAACCTTGCATTTGAACAGAAACATAACCTGATTGGAGGTATTCCTTGTGCTCTATAGCTAAATATATCAGTATATTCAAAAAGAATGGTGTTTAGGTTTGCGGGGGGGTGGGGAACCAAGCATCTATTTTGGTTCGCTGAAAACTAGTACTACAGCTCCTAAATAAGTCCTCTTACCATCAGAAAAATCCATGCTGGAATTAGCATCAGCACTGCAGCAGCACTGGTGTAGAACTGCAGTTCAGGTGGTCTAGAAATCCAGAGAGAACATATCTTAAAATCGATAGAAATAATACAACATTGAGATTAACAGAGAACATGCTACTTCAAGGAAGAACAGTTTTGTCCTGGCAGATTGGAGTGTAACTGCAATGGCAGCTTTACACTGCTATAGAAGATTGTTAATTGGAGAATTTAGATGCAATTTTGGAGGTGACCAAATATTAGACATTATAGATTATATCAGGCCAAAAGCCAAGATTACAAATGCATATAAGTGGCTAAAAGCATTGGAGACAGAATAAATGCTGCTGTAATGAAAGTGCTCGGGTCGAAACATAGAAAATAGGTGCAGGAGTAGGCCATTCGGCCCTTCGAGCCTGCTCCACCATTCAATAAGATCATGGTTGATCATTCCCTCAGTGCCCCTTTCCTGCTTTCTCTCCATACCCCTTGATCCCTTTAGCAGTAAGGGCCATATCCAACTCCCTCTTGAATATATCTAACGAACTGGCCTCAATAACTCTTTGCGGAAGAGAATTCCACAGGTTAACAACTCTCTGAGTGAAGAAGTTTCTCCTCATTTCAGTCCTAAATGGCTTACCCCTTATCCTTAGACTGTGTCCCCTGGTTCTGGACTCCCCCAACATCGGGAACATTCTTCCTGCCTCTAATCCGTCCAATCCCGTCAGAATTTTATATGTTTCTATGAGATCACTTCTCATTCTTCTGAACTCCAGTGAATACAGGCCCAGTCGATCCAGTCTCTCCTCATATGTCAATCCTGCCATCCCAGGAATCAGTCTGGTGAACCTTCGCTGCACTCCCTCAATAGCAAGAATGTCCTTCCTCAGATTAGGAGACCAAAACTGAACACAATATTCCAGGTGAGGCCTCACCAAGACCCTGTACAACTGCAGTAAGACCTCCCTGCTACTATACTCAAATCCCCTAGCTATGAAGGCCAACATGTAATTTGCCTTCTTCACCGCCTGCTGTACCTGTATGCCAACCTTCAATGACGGATGTACCATGTTCCAGGTCTCGTTGCACTTCCCCTTTTCCTAATCTGCTGCCATTCAGATAATATTCTGCCTTCGTGTTTTTGCCCCCAAAGTGGATAACCTCACATTTATCCACATTATACTCCGTCTGGCATGCATTTGCCCACTCACCTAACCTGTCCAAGTCACCCTGCAGCCGCTTAGCGTCCTCCTCACAGCTCACACCGCCACCCAGCTTAGTGTCATTCTAATTTGGTTACTTTGGAGTGACTTGGACTCCTCAGCGATGATACTCAGGGGGCCAGCATGGGGACAATGGAGAGACTCTGTTCTCATTGACTTACTTTGTAAGGTCCCTAATGGGCTATGGTGGCAGCTACACTTACACCGCCTTCAGCACAAGCTTTCAGAGTCTCTGAAAAGCCACACCTTGAACATCTCCAGCACCTGAGAACGTGTAACTGGCAGCGGGAGTACTGTATACAGAGCAACTTTAAAACACTGCCAAAAGATGGTACTCCACACTTATGTACAGCACTCTACAAGATCTGCAACTCTACTGGAAGGGACTTTCATAATTCTATAGTTGCCGTACAAGTCTAGTTTCGGCCAGCAACTTAAAACATTTACAGTTCTGCTATTGGGCGCTTAGTACTACGAGCTAAAAAATAAAAATACTTCTCATTATTTGCCATTTGGAGAGCCAATTCACACCGCCTCTGCTATAACTCAATTGTACTTCCTGGCTTTCAAATCACTGAAGCTTGCTGACGTTGTAGTATCACCGTGTGTGTGATGCCACAATACTCAAAGCACATTCAACAGCTTCTAAAAATTACCAGCAATGAGAAATTTGTTGTTCAGTATCTCCAGGAAGGACGTCCAATTCTTTAGTAAATTTTCCACTTTCTCACTTTGCTGTCAAAGTTCCGAACCTTGACTCCCCTGCGGACATTGAAACCTGAACTGCAGAAGACCATGTTTACACTGCCGTTCAGGGTTTTAAAAAAATATAGACACACTAACTAAGGATGGCAGCACAGCAGAAACTTTGCTGCGACATTAAAGTTGGTGCGTAAATACATCCCAAGTACATCCATCTCGCACACATTTTCTGTGCAGAAAGGCAAACTGTAACGCGATGGAGTCGGAGCTCGGGCAGTGACTGAAGAAGCAACGGCACAATAAGGAGGCAGCAGCAAGACCAAGAGAAAAAGTACGGTGGTGGGAGGAAGGTTGCAAAAGTATTGGTTCACAAATAGCAGGGAAACCCATAAGTTCAAACATAAATCCATGATCAGATCAGCCATGATCTTATTGAATGACGGAGCAGGCTTGAGGGACTAAATGACCGATTCCTGCTCCCAGTTCTTATGTTCTTAAATAAAAGTTTGATCAAAGTACATTATACAGAATGAGTCAGTAAAATAATTCATTGCAATGATACTAAGCAGATGAACGGGTGTGTGGGAGATGGATGACAGGAACGGTAGCACAGTGGTTATGTCACTGGACCAGTAATCCAGAGGCCTGGACTAATAATCTGGAGACACAAGTTCAAATCCCACCACGGCAGCTAGGGAAATTTAAATTCAGTTAATTGAATAAATCTGGAATAAAAAGCTAGTATCAGTAATGGTTTTGTCGTTAAAAACCCATCTTGTTCACAAATTGTAAATGCGCCCTCGCTAAGGCCTTCACATTCTTCCTAAAGTGCTACAAAGTAGTATACTAAAAATATCTTCTTCACACGGACTACAGCGGTTCAAGAAGGCGGCTCACCACCACCTTCTCAAGGGGCAATTAAGGATGGGCAATAAATGCCGGCCTTGCCAGCAATGTCCACATCCAGTGAACAAATTAAAAAGAAAATTGAAATTCAAATGATTGATACTTACGAGAATTTATACTTGTCTCCACTGAGCAATTTTTTAGAGAAGACATTCTGTAAACTAAAGAGAAATGCATTAGCACAACGATCACTTCAGAGTATGCATCAGCAGAACGGATGAATTTATAAAGCCAAGTCAGCAACCATTTTCTTGGCTAGAAATCTCAAGTTTAAAATGAATATAGTAGGCCTTTATCATTATATTACACCAAAACAGCAAATTGCAATGCGAGTGGGAGACAGGAATTTAGGAGATCAGTGTTGAATGTGCCCACAAATGTAACTACAATATCACAAGAATTTGACATGAGGTTCCAACGGCTGCAAGCTAGGTTCAGCAGCTATTAAACCACTGCATTTGAAGAAGGTTTGAGATTGTTGCTGATTTTAACAGTGAGGGGGAAAAAAGAGCCACCCCCAGTTTTGGGAAATCTAACTACAGTTTACTAATTTAAGGGCTTTTTTTTTTGGTTGTTTTGTATTTTCTTTTTACAAATAAATAGGTGTGAACAAACAAGCGAGCTAGACTGGCAGAAAGCGGCAGAGTTTTGTTTCCAGAGCGATGCTGAGCCTTACTTACACGGGCTTGTTAAAGACTAGTTAGAATTGCATGGAGATGGAAACGAGGGAAAAATAAAAACAAAGATTAACTCAGGTTCAGTCCCGAGAGTTAATATAGAACCGGAAAGATTTTAGTCACTATTTTCATTTAAAATAAGTGTTTTAATGGAATGGTAATAACGTGTATCCAGTAATAAAAGGCAAATGATCAATAAATATTTATCTGAAACCCACTACATGGAGCATAGAATTACACAGAATGTACAGCACAGAAACAGGCCATACAGCCCAACCGGTCCGTAACGGGGTTTATGCTCCACACGAGCCTCCTCCCACCCCATCATCATATCCTCTCTCCCCCATGTGTTTATCCAGCCTCCCCTTAAATGTATCCATGCTATCTGCCTCAACCCCTCCCTGTGGCAGCGAGTTCCACATTCTCACCACTCTCTGGCTGAAGAGGTTTTTCCTGAATTCCCCATTGGATTTATGAAGTGACTATCTTATATTTATAGCCCCTAGTTTTGATCTGCCCCACAAGAGGAAACATCTTCTCTGCATCTACCCCAACAAACCCTTCCATAATCTTACAGTCTCAGCCTTCAGCCTTCTCTTTTCTACAGAAAAGAACCCCAGCCAGTTTAATCTTTCCTGATGGGGACCTCTCAGTTTTGGTATCATTCTTTTTTGCACCTTCTCTAGTGCCCCTATATCTTTTTTTTACAATATGGAGACCAGAACTGTGAAGGTTCTATACAAATTTAACATAACTTTTTGCTTATCAATTTTATCCTCTAGAAATGATTCCCAGTGCTTTTTTTTTTTTTAAATGGCCTTACTGACCTGCGTCACTACTTTTAGTGATGTGTGTATCTGTATCCCTTTGCTCCTCGGCCCCATTTACACTCTTATTTTCCCAAGTATGTGCATTCCTTATTCTTCCAAATTATTCACTGCACGGGAAGTGCTTGGAGACATGAGAGAGATATGACAAGGCACGATGGAAATTCAAGTCCTGTTCCCCTAAAATAACTTCATTCATTCTTTGGGATGAAAATCAAAAGCAAATATAATTTTGGTATTTGTATGGAAGAATACACGCTAGCGACATTACACGTTCCACTCCGGATCCAATACCGCTGGCCCAGCAGTTTTAATATGGGATCTGTTAACTTGTGCACTGCAGCTAAATACTGCATATAGCCATGTGGTTTGCAAACAAGAAAGTTTCAAAACTTGCCATTTCAAAAAAATGGGAATGTGTGCAATAAAAAATACCTACCAGTCCATGATATTGGTGGACAAAGCAGCCAAGAAGCCAAGCATGTTAAAGCTGATTTCTGTGACTGTACACAATGCCAATCCACCCATTATGGGCATTAAAGACATGTGAACCCATAAACCTAGAATTACAAAGCAGGAGAAATAATGCAGTAATACAACGACGTGTATTTATATTATATAGTGCCTTTAACATAGTAAACCGTCCCAAGGTGCACCACACGATTGTTATCATCAACATTTGATACTGAGCCGCATAACAAGATATTAGGACAGATGACCAAAAGCTTGGTCAAAGAGTCAGTTTATAAGGGATGTCTTAAAAGGAAAGAGAGGTAGAGAGACAGAGGGGTTTAGGGAGGGAGTTCCAGAGCTCAGCCAGCTGAAAGCACGGCCACCAATGGTGGAACGATTAAAATTGGGATGCACAAGTGGCCAGAATTGGAGCCGATATCTCGGGGAGAGGGGGGGGGTTATTGGAGGGCTGGAGGAGATGAGAGAGATAGGGAGGGGCGAGGGCCATGGAGGGATTTGAAAACCAGGATGAGAATTTTAAAATTGAGGTCTTGCTGGATGGGGAGTTAATGTAGGTCAGCGAGCACAGGGGTGGGCGAACGGGACTGGGTGCGAGGTAGCACACAGGCAATCGGTTTTGGATGAGCTTGAGTTTCTGGAGGGTGAAAGATGGGAAGCCGCCCAGGATAGTGTTGAAATAGTTAAGTCTAGAGGTAACAAAGGCAGGGTTGAGGGTTTCAGCAGCAGATGAGCTGCGGTGGGGCAGAGTTCATTATACTAGGATAGGATTCTGTGGTCCGATATGAAGGGTGTGTAAAATGTAGATAGTTAATAAATTAGCATTTAGATATTTGTTGTGGTATAATCTACGAGAATTCCCACAGATCCCAAGTACTCTCAAGTTCCATAAAGAAAGGACAAGAGCCTGAGTAACAGGAGAAGTCTATTTTCCAACATTATTTGCACAGGTAAATTGACACTTATTACCACAATCCATGATTACGTTGGGGACAGAGTTTTGGCAATATTACAATTATATTTACTATCAAAACAGGACTCCTTACCTGTGTATTCTCCCAGAATAAGCCTCGACATAATTACAGTGAACAGTGGGGCTGAGCTTTTTACAGTCTCTGCAAAAGAAACAGCTACGTTCTTTAGGCTTACCAGCCCCAAAACTACAGTCGCAAACCTGCACAATAAAAACAGCACATCAGAAAATTCCTTTAATGAAATTTAAAAGCAACCAGAAATTATTTAGTGACATAGCTATAGTCAGTATTAACCATGAACAAATACAGATTGTCAAAGACAACGTGCATTAATGAGGTAAAGTCCACAAGAGTTATCGCATTTAACTTTGAGACATTGCTCTTAACGCAGTGATGATGATAAATTTAATAACATTACATGTTTGAAGGGGTCAAAAATATGCTGTAAATGATGAAATTTGATTAATAACAAAGAATTCCCATCATATTTAATTTAATGCCACACAGTAATAAGTACTTTAGACCCTTAGTCAAGCGGTTTGCACACAGGAACATTACTCCAATAGTTGGGTAGAAATGTGTTGAATAACTGACTCTGGAATTGGCTGCAATGGTGATATTAGTGCCAAACTCCAGGGGCTAGAATTTCCACCATTTGCCGCGGTTTTCTCGGCGGTAATGCTCGTTTTCGGCGGAAAACCCGGCGAAAATTTCCACTCCATTTTTTTTTAAATAAAAAAAGAGTTCCGCCGGCGTTTTCGAAATATCGCTGGGGAGGGGACCGCCAACACGCACCACCGAAAAACCGCAACCGCCCAAGTTTGGGCTCAGCGGTGACCCGTAGGTGCGATCGATAAAACCGCCCACGAAAATCAGCTGGAGCTGGATGGCCGGTAAGGAGCCCTGCACAGAAAGGCAAGTTAAAGGGTTTTTTTATAATTCTTTTACAGCAATTAAGTTAAAAAGGGTCTTGAGAAGATTTTCTTATTTTTTTAACTTTTTTTGTTTCTTGGAAAAAATATTGTGTGTGTTTTCCCCCCTCCCTAGGCCCCAACCGCAGCCACGGTCTAAATTTGAGTAATTACCGCCCATTTTGATTAAGAACCGTCCAATTTGCCCAGGATCGCATTTAACCGCTGAGAAGCTACGGGTAGGATCCATTTTCTCGCTGGGTGGTATTTTTTTTTTTAATGCAATTTTCCACCGGTGTTAATTTAAGAATCTTGCCGACCTTTTTGGGCGGCAATCTGGCGGTGGTGGGTTTTATGGAATTCCTGCCGATATACAAGTTAGACTGTCGTGTGCCCTGATCCGCTAGAGACCTGATTAGAATACCCCGCAGGGAGCGTGGTGGTAAATCCAAACCGTGGCCAATGGTCAAAGTAAAAGCTCATTGCCATGGATGATAGTCAGGGCTGGAAGTGTTTAAATAGATGTTTACAGGTTGAACTGATGGGCAGAAACAAGCACTAATAAGTTTACAGAGAGCTGATAAAAACTGTCTTCATATTTGTCTGGCTAGTTCATTAAATAGAACAGTGAGCCCCCACACAGCACCCCACCCATTGAGGGCATATGAACAATATGGAAACTAGAGGGTTGTTAAGCCTTCATTCATTTTAGACCACATTCACAACACAGAGCATTAATAATTCATATTATATATTAAATGTCAGATTCGGATGGTAATTTAAGGCTGGGAACTGGCAAACCACTCTTCACATATATACGATTTCTGTTGCTTTCCACAGACCGAGATGAGGTGGTGAATCTTTGGAATTCTCTGCCCCAGAGGGCTGTGGAGGCTCAGTCGTTGAGTATATTCAAGGCTGAGATCGATAGATTTTTAGGCACTAAGGGAATCGAGGGATATGGGGATAGTGCGGGAAGATGGAGTTGAGGTAGAAGTTCAGCCGTGATCTTATTCCTGACCAGCCTCTCACATTCTACCTTCCGTAAACTAGAGGTGATCCAAAACTCGGCTGCCCCGTGTCCTAACTCGCACCGAGTCTCGCTCACCCATCACCCCCTGTGCTCACTGCCTGTGTCCTAACTCGCACCGAGTCTCGCTCACCCATCACCCACTGTGCTCACTGCCCCGTGTCCTAACTCGCACCGAGTCTCGCTCACCCATCACCCCCTGTGCTCACTGCCTGTGTCCTAACTCGCACCGAGTCTCGCTCACCCATCACCCACTGTGCTCACTGCCCCGTGTCCTAACTCACACCGAGTCCCACTCACCCATCACCCCCTGTGCTCACTGCCCCGTGTCCTAACTCGCACCCAGTCCCACTCATCCATCACCCCCTGTGCTCACTGCCCCGTGTCCTAACTCGCAGAGTCCCGCTCACCCATCACCCCCTGTGCTCGCTGCCCCGTGTCCTAACTCGCACCCAGTCCCACTCACCCATCACCCCCTGTACTCACTGCCCTGTGTCCTAACTCACACCGAGTCCCGCTCACCCATCACCCCCTGTGCTCACTGCCCTGTGTCCTAACTCACACCAAGTCCCGCTCACCCATCACCCCCTGAGTTCGCTGACCTACATTGGCTTCTTACATTTGGACTCTTGGGGAATCAAGGGCAGGAAAGTGTTGTTGAGGTCAAAGATCATATTGAATGGCAAAGCAGGCTCGAGGGGCTGTATGGCCGGCTCCTGCTCTGAATTCTTATGTAATACTGACACTGTTCCAAAGATTCACAATCCTCCGAGTGACGAAATTCCTCCTCATCTCGGTCTGTGGAAAGCAACAGAAATCGTATATATGTGGAGAGTGGTTTGCCAGTCCCTAGCCTTAAATTACCATCCGAATCTGACTTTATTTAATATGTAATATGAATATAAAAAGCACCTAATGAGGGTGACATAATTATTTCTTCATTTAAACAATAAACTACAATTCCAAAAATACTGAGCCCACTGGTACCATTCTACAACAGTTTAAGTGGCACTGACAATCACAGTACCACACAAGGTGACGGAGGTACGCACCAAGCTATTGGGGAGTTTAGTTTTCTCTTCATTTGTGAATTCTGATTTTAAGTTGTTCCCTTACACTACTCCCATCATTCTTCCCACTTCCGCTAGAAGTATTTTCCAGTGCAACTTTAAAAATAGATTTTGATGTGATGTAAAGTCAAAGCTAAACACTGGACCAGGATTATAATAGGATCATCGGCCGGGATGAGTACATTTTTTTTTAAACAGAGCACTGTCTTACTAGGACAAAACATTCTGTACATTGTCAGCATACAAGCACAGTTTCAGAACTAGACGTTTATGTCACTAACATGCAATAATCTAAATTGAAGATTATTGTCCCAGTTAGTCCCACTTTGGGTGGAATATCTGACAACCTGAACTATTAATAGCCAGTTAAGTAACAGCTGACAAAGGTGTATGTGCACAAGGATAGGTTCTACTGCTTTAATTAATATTAAATTATACCGCAGCCTGCCTGGGGCAGGTGTACCCAAGAGTGCTGCACATAAATCTAAAGGGTGAAACGGAACATAAAAATAGGATTGGTTGCTTGACCGATACAATTTGCCTTTTCGTCTCCAGCTCACCTCATTAATCCTACAAAGAACATAACCATGAGGAAGTTTGATGGGTATTCAGCTCGGGTTTTATGCTGATACAAACAACATGGGATGTACATTTTGAAACATCCAATCACAGTGGTTGTAAGTATCTGGACAGCACCTGCAGAAAGATCAAGGATTAGTACAAGCACCACGCATCACTCTTCATTAAATCAGGGTTCAGGAGTGAGTTATAGTGAATTATAGTGAGCAATGGCACACATTTGCAACCCGCTGGTCAGAAACAGCAGCTAAACAGATGTTGGATGGGGAAAACAAATAGTGGAGTTTGGAGATTAAAGACAGGCATTCCTGATACAAATGAAACAGGTCGGTAAGTATCCAACACCGCCATCACCCCAAAACAAACTTTTAAATATTGGCCCAGAAATCCCGGCTTCTCCTTCCCGCGGGCCTTCGATTGGATTCTAGAAAAAAAAAAGATACGCACCTAACTGTTCCTGCTGCGCCCACTCGAGTTCCCGGTCCCGAGGCCTCCGCTGACTGCGCGTCGCAACGCGTGCACGTCGGGACATGCGCAGGCCTGGAGCTGGAGTCACATGGCTCTGGGCAGCCAATCAGGTATAGTAATATTCTCATTCATAACAATGGGAACTCCGTAAGTTGGAACTCCCATTATGATGAATGAGAAACCCCCCCCAAACATTAATAAAAAAATAGAAAAAATACACTACACATTTAACATTAATTTAAATTAGTTATTTATGTATTATTTTTTAAAAATTCAATTTTTAAAAAATGTTTTTTAAATAATGCTTTAAAATAAATTTAATATAGTGGGCAGGTTTTTAAAAATAAAATGTGTTTTTTCAATTTTATTTTTTAATGTTTTAAGTGTGTTTTAAGACTCTTACGCTTGTAACAGTAGGCTATGTGCCTGCTTTTATTCGGCGCAAGAGTTTTCAGGACATCGGCTGGGGGGCATGATATGGGTAAATCCCACAATCTTGCCCGTGCAAATGTCCTCACCCCCGGGATGCGGCAGATCTGTCAGGCTCCAGCTTGACCGATTGGAAAAGCCAGTTTTCAGCGCATGCGCATTGTACGCCGAAAACCGGCTTTTGCGATGCCCTCCCCGGGTCCGTACACGCTCCGTACCGACCCAGGGAGGCCAGTATTTCTGGGTGATTAATAATGTAATTTCCATATACAGTCTCTCTAGCACAAATACATTTTTCTACATTCTGATTGTAGAGGAAACCACCACAAAAGTATACAGTAGCACATCTTTTTCTTCTTTAAAATAAATCTTTGATGTGATTTTATGAGGTCAGCACGCCTCCAGCTTCATATACAATTGTAAGTTTCAAAGAATGAGAGTGAATGCTCATAGGTCACACGCAGCATGTACAGAATTTTAAAAACAAGTCATTCAGTTCGAAGCTGCTCATTAGCAGAGTAGAGTCAGAACTGGCAAGTTAGCCAGAGTTCGGCTCAGCAGTGTCTGTAAAAACAGTAACATATTAACATTAAAGATTGATTTTATTAGATACTTACCCAGCATTCCTGGTTCTCCTTCCAATAATGTCAGGATATACTTGTTGAGAAAGAGTGTACAGAAACTGAAAAAATACCACAGGCTGAGGTAGGTCATGGCCTTGATACTCCAAATTCCAGAGTTTGATTCGATCATGGTCGTCTCGGTGATAGTGATTTTTAACACACTTTCATCTGTGCAGCTGTCAGTTCTAGTGATCACAATCTTTTCATTCCTATTGAAGAGGGAGAAGCGGCCTGGAAAGGTCTTCTCTTTTGGCGGCTTCTCATCGGGAGGCTTTTGTTTGTCCGGCAGAGGTTGGGAAGTCTCCTGGAGAGACATGCTCGATCGAGCTAGCAGTCTGCAGCTTGGCCCGTGACTGAAAGCGAATGTTTGAAATGTAGTCGGACAAATCAGTCACTCTGCCAGTAACATACGCGGCAGGTTTATGTACAAGCCTCTGTTAATGGCAAGCGAGTAATTGGATCTCCATCCAGTGTTTTCAGCATTGATAATCCCCACCTCATCAATGTCACAACATCCAATCAGCAGCTGAAAGAGGGAAAAAAGCTAGCTTTAAAAACCAACCAGCAAAAAGATTTAGTATATAATGTGTGCCTTGCTTGAAAACTGCCTTTCTGTGTCCTTGCCTTTTCTGATGTTCTAACAAACATTCAAATCCAAACAGGTTTTAAAAATTACAATCTGCATTAACTGGATGGTTCTGACTGCTTTCAGAAGAAAATCAAGGCAAACAGAAATCGATCATCTCTGTTCCACAGTAAACATTCTGCTCAACAAACCAGAAGTGTCCGACAATCTTTAACACCAGTTCGGGAAGCAGCTCGTTCTCTCAGTGCAACAAACTGGCCACATACCATGACCCCAATAGCTGCTGTTGTACAATACTTGCAAATCAGGTTTTACAATTTGATAATGAGATGCCAGTTACAATAATGCCGTATGCACCAACTGGATGTGTCTGACACACCCCCTCCCTCCCTCGATGTGCCTCGGACACACACCCTCCCTCCCTCGATGTGCCTCAGACACACCCCCCACCCCTCCCTACCGCGATGTGTATCCCACCCCCACCCCCTCACCTATGTTGCTCAGCAAGTTGTCAAATTGGGTAGACTGGTTTAAAGGCTCCCAATCTGATTATTGAACATAAGAAATAGGAGCAGGAGTCGGCCATACGGTCCCTCGGGCCTGCTCCGCCATTCAATAAGATCATGGCTGATCTGATCATGGACTCGGCTCCACTTCCCCGCCTGCTCCCCATAACCCTTTATCAGTCTATTTCTGTCTTAAATTTATTCAATGTCCCAGCTTCCACAGCTCTCTGAGGCAGCGAATTCCACAGATTTACAACCCTCAGAGAAGAAATTTCTCCTCATCTCAGTTTTAAATGGGTGGCCCCTTATTCTAAGATCATGCCCCCTAGTTCTAGTCTCCCCCATCAGTGAAAACATCCTCTCTGCATCCACCTTGTCAAGCCCCCTCATAATCTTCGATAAGATCACCTCTTATTCTTCTGAATTCCAATGAGTAGAGGCCCAACCTCCTCAACCTTTCCTCATAAGTCAACCCCCACATCTCCTAGTGAACCTTCTCTGAACTGCCTCCAAAGCAAGTATATCCTTTCGTAAATATGGAAACCAAAACTGCACGCAGTGTTCCAGGTGTGGCCTCACCAATACCCTGTATAACTGTGAGCACTGGAAGCTGCACAATAGAAGTTCAATCCACTTAGCACTGCACGCACGTGGCAACATTTACATTTGTTCAGTCCAGTCAGCGATAGCCGCTGCTTCCAAGTTACAGTGTTGTGTCAAAGGCCTCAGCACACGTCTTGCCATTTTAAGGACGGGCTGTGCAGAGAGGGGGGCAGAGCGGAGAACAGAACACCAGCAGCAAATGTTACTCTCCATCAAGAATGGAGGGAAGAGAAAATTGAAGAGGAAAGAACAATAAGAGCAGAAAATTGGAAAAAAGTATTTTATTTAAAAAGAAAAGCTGCAAAGTGTTGCACAATGATTAAAATAAGTCAATATAACCAGCGTGGTTCAAAATGTTGGATGCAGAAATTGGAAAGCTGGAGGGTCGAGCTTCAATTGGTTTATTATTTCTCTATTTACAGTGGTTAGTGTTGTATATGCATGACTGTTCACTGTGTGATGTCTGTAACACTGTTATGCAACATTGAGTGTACCCTTATACTGTACACACCTTACCTGCACACCAGAGGGTGCTGCTGCTGGAGACCTAAGGGTTACCTGCACACTGCAGTAACCCAGTATATAAAAGGAGCTCACAGCTTGGTGTCCTCACTCAAGGAGCTGCAAATAAAGGGCTACAGGTCTACACAGTTTCAGTATCATACCCTGCCTCGTGGAGTCATATCTACATACACTACAGTTAGCATATTGGCACATTAGCTAACACAGTGGGTAAATATACTGATAATTATAATTTATTCCAAAATGTCACAACTTTTACAAGTAGCCATAAACAGAATTTAAATAATAAGATAGCTGTACCAGTGTCCTGAGCCACCGCGAGAGTTTATGTTTGAATTATTAAACAACCGTCTAACGGAATTAAATGCAAAATATGTTTTGAAAGGGCAAACTTATATAAAAGGGGATAAGAGAACCACTTCAAGTAAAGAAGATCCTGCAATAGACTAGGCTGCGAGTAACGTGGAGGTAAACTTCATATTGCAAGCCACAGTTTAAAATTCAGGATGCTGATCATGCCAGATGATAGTGGGAGGAACAGGTCAGAGGTCAGGCAGAGCCCCATAGGAAGGGAGGGGCTATCAAGGAGTGAATACACTGAGGATCTCCAATTGATTGCTGCATCTAGAGGGGCCAAGGAACTCTGCAAGAGGCAGTACTCAGCTGCTCCTTCAAAGGCAGCAACACAAATAAACAGTTGTAACCGTGAACATGGGCCAGTTCAGTATCAGCACCATGCAGATCATCCCTGCAGTTCACATCGCCAGCTCACGTACAATTTCTCCATCAGCGCAGAAACTGCACCAGAGAATGAAATTACTAACGAACTGAACATAGACAATGAGAGGTGATCTTATTGAAACGTATAAGATTCTGAGGGGGCTCGACAGGGTAGATGCAGAGAGGATGTTTCCCCTTCGTGGGGGAATCTAGAACTAGGGGGCACAGTTTCAGAATAAGGGGTCGCCCATTTAAAACGGAAATGAGGAGGAATTTCTTCTCTCAGAGAGTCGTGAATCTTTGGAATTCGCTGCCCCAGAGAGCCGTGGAGGCTGAGTCATTGAATATATTTAAGGTGGAGGTAGACAGATTTTTGAGCGATAAGGGAGTAAAGGGTTATGGAGAGCGGGCGGGGAAGTGGAGTTGAGGCCAAGATCAGATCAGCCATGATCTTATTTAATGGCGGAGCAGGTTCGAGGGGCCCAATGACCGACTCCTGTTCCTAATTCTTATGTTCTTAATCCTTCTTGCAGCATGAATGAGAGTGGATTTCACAGCTCCAGTAAGCTGTGGTACCAGTTCTGGTTTTAATATGAAGAGATCATAAATGTGTCTTTGTAAAACACATCTGCGTTTAATCCCATTAGGTAGTATTTTAATTATTCCAACTAGAGCTACGGAGAACCCGCTACCAGAAATTTAAGACAGTGTCTGTCTCGAGAGCAATCCTGAGATTCTGGATGAGATTCAACATGTATTGATAGCTGTCTCCACCATGTTGCACAGGATTCTCACTATTATAATTCTGGAAAGTCGGTTTAGCATGTTCTAATGATCCATAATTATTCTGCTTCTTTCATAAATAAAAATTAAAGCAGGTGCACATTTAGTGAATTCGATGCAATACTTAAAACCAACAAATTATTAAGTCAATTGCTGGAATTTATGCATAGTTCTCCAGCACTGACTGAAGTTTAATTTGTTTCTCATTGCAAGGGAGCCGCAATCTATTGTACAAGATTATGTTAAAAAAGCCTGGTTATTTGGAAATACCACAAAAGTCTGAAAGCATGGCAGAAGCAGCAAGTGTCACAGTGCCATGACAGATGCCCAAACATGTCTCGTCATGCATGAACAGAACAAGACACAATGGTGGACATGCTGAGGCAACAGCCTTTAGCACACCAGGATGTTTGAAAACGACATCAGGGTTGAAATACTAAATCGGGATTATGCTCTCTGCATTCTGTATACAAAAAGCAATTTTCCCGAGCAGGCTGACAATGGAGAACACTGCTTTCAAATCAAATGTAATCACTTGAGTAACTAAATTGAAGTGCAAACATTCCGTCCCAACCTTTTATTCAGCACTGATAAGTTAGCTACAAGGATTAAATTGGGCATGGAGCCATTTTTCTGATGGGCCAATAAAATCTGGAAGAAAAGACTTGCATTTATATAACATTTTACACAACCTCAGGTCATCCGAAAGCACAATGTGATAATGACCAGGTAATCTGTTTTAGTGATGTTGCTTGAGGGATCAATATTGGCCCCAGAACACCGGGGAGAACTCCCGTTCTTTGATGCCCAGCTGAGGGGGCAGACAGCGTTTAACGATTCATCCGAAAGATGGCACCTCCGAGAGCATAGCACTCTCCCTACAGACTCGTGGCAACCTGCACTTTGTACTGAAGATTCTGGAGTGGGACTTTAACCCACAAAGTTCCATTTCAGAATATTTTGAAAAAGGCAACACCCAAGCTTCAAAAACGGTTGTAAATATTATTACACATTACGAACTCATTTCTCAAACACCTGAAAAACATAGCCGTCACTTGAAATAGGACCAAAGTCATTTATGTTCAAAGTATTTCTCACTAGAATCCGGTGTAATTTGCTATGGTTTGTTAGGAAAGCGTTTATATAGCCCCTTAACACATCTGTTGTGTCCCATGGCTTAGTGGGCAGCACTCTCGCCTCTGAGTCAGGAGGTTGTGGGTTCAAAGTCCCACTCCAGGGACTTGAGCACAAAAATCTAGGCTGACACTCCCAGTGCAGTACTGAGGGAGTGCCGCACTGTCGGAGGGTGCTGTCTTTCAGATGAGACTCTAAACTCTCAGGCAAACATTAAAGATCCCACTGCACTATTTGAAGAGCAGGGGAGTTCTCCAGACATTCTGGCCAATATTTATCCCTCAACCAACATCAATAAAAACAGATGATCTGGTCATTATCACATTGCTGTTTGTGGGAGCTTGCTGTGCGCAAATTGACTGCTGCATTTCCCACATTACAACAGTGACTACACTCCAAAGGTCAAAGGTTCGCCACACAGCACGGCTCCCCAGTCATCAAGATCCACGGCGCGGCCCTGGACAACATGGACCATTTCCCATACCTCGGGAGCCTCTTATCAACAAGAGCAGACATTGACGACGAGATTCAACACCGCCTCCAGTGCGCCAGTGCAGCCTTCGGCACCTGAGGAAAAGAGTGTTCGAAGACCAGGCCCTCAAAACTGCCACCAAGCTCATGGTCTACAGGGCTGTAGTAATACCCGCCCTCCTGTATGGCTCAGAGACATTGACCATGTACAGTAGACACCTCAAGTCGCTGGAAACCAACGATGCCCCCGCAAGATCCTACAAATCCCCTGGGAGGACAGGCGCACCAACATCAGTGTCCTCGGCCTGGCCGACATCCACAGCATCGAAGCGTTGACCACACTCGACCAGCCCCATTAGTTGGGCCACATTGTCTGCATGCCTGACACAAGACTCCCAAAGAAAGGGCTCTACTCGGAGCTCCTTCACAGCAAATGAGCCAAAGGTGGGCAGAGGAAACATTACAGGGACACCCTCAAAGCCTCCCTGATAAAATGCAATATCCCCACCGACACCTGGGAGTCCCTGACCAAAGACCGCCCTAAGTGGAGGAAGTGCATCCAGGAGGGCGCTGAGCACCTCGAGTCTCGTGGCCGAGAGCATGCAGAAACCAAGCGCAGGCAGCGGAAGGAGCGTGCGGCAAACCAGTCCCACCCACCCTTTCCCTCAACCACTGTCTGTCCCACCTGTGGCTCTCGTATTGGACTGTTCAGCCACCAAAGGATTCATGTTAAGAGTGGAAGCAAGTCTTCCTCGATTCTGAGGGACTGCCTGATGATGATGAAGACACTCCAAAAAGTATTTAATTGGCTGTAAAGTGCTTTGGGACATTCGGTAGTCATGAAAGGCGCTATATAAATGCAAGTGTTTCTTTTCTTTCAAAGCACTTTGCATACAATGAACTATTCTTCGAAATGAAATCTCTGTTATGTTGGCGAATGTGCCATTTTGCACACAGCAAGATCCCCAAACAGTAATATTAATGACCAGTTAATCCATTTTAGATGGTGTTGGTTGAGGTCCAGATAGCAGGAGAATACCCCCGTCCCATGGAATCCTTATTGTGCACCTGAACCATCAAGACAGAGACAGTTTTAACATCTCAACTGAAGGACTGCACTTCAGACAATGCAGCGCTCCCTCACGCACTTATGCAAGTAGCTAGGTTAACTTGCCAAGCCTCGGAATGAGGTTTGAACTCACAACCTTCACACAAGGCATTTAGTGCCACATGGAACTCCAACTCACAGCCTCATGAAGTGAACCCTCCAGGGGCCCACCTTGTAGAGATGCTGAGTGCTATTTCTGAGACCAGGGCTCATCCCACGGGCTGGGCAGGGGAGAGGCCTGCTCTCGAGCTGAAAAGCAGAACAGTGGAGATCTGGTACAAAGCCAATCCAGGCTCACGGCCAAGTGACCGCTAAAAACAGGAGCGAAAATAACTTGGGCAAGGGAAGCAGGTACCTGCAGTGAATGTATCTGTATTGGCAAAGCCTTGGAGGGGTGCCACAACTACCAGATAAAGCTGTGTACGAGTTACTTTAAAAACTATTGAACACTACAATTTGCTATTTTATTGATTTGATGAAGCCATTCTGTTCATGGATACAGCTTCAAATAACATACACCAGATTAGCTAAAATAGCACATATTTTGATGGTATTGTGCAACAAAGGACAAGAAACCAGGTTCTTTTGGCAATCTTTCGACAATCAAGTAAGATTGTTCCTCAGCACCAAAAGAAATTATTTGAGTTAAGATTGGCAAGATGTTTTGATTGGCAATAAATACCCCACTGTTGACAAGGGGGAGAACATGCTTTCCAGATGGTTCAAGCATGGCATGTTTGTAGTCTTAAAGGTGTTACTCTTGTCTCTGAATCAGAAGATCATGGGTTAAAGTCCCACTCGAGACAATTAAACACATAATCTAGGCCAACACTCCAGTGCAGTACTGAGGGAGTGCTGCACTGTCAGAGGTGCCATCTTTCAGATAAGACACTAAACCAAGGCTGTCTGCCCTGTCAGGTGAACATTAAAGATCCCATGGCACTATTCGAAGAGCAGGGGAGTTCTCCAGACATTATGGAAATTATTTATCCCTCAACCACCATCTAAGAACAGATCATGTAATTTATTTAATTAATTGCTATTTGTGGGAGCTTGCTGTGCGCAAATTGGCTGCCATGACCTCAGGATGTCCCAAGGCGCTTTACAGCCAATGAAGTGTGGGCACTGTTGTAATGCAGGAAACGCGGCAGCCAATTTGCGTAGAGCAAGCTCCCACAAACAGCAATGTGATCATGAGCAGATAAGGAATACCAGGGACAATCCCCCTAGCTTGCTAGTGGTAGGGTGAGGGATATGCTGGGCCATGAAGTTACAGATTGTGATGGAATACAACTCTGCTGCCAATGGCCCACAGCACCTCATGGATGCAAGTTTTGAGTGGCTATACCTGTTCTGAATCTATCCCATTGAGCACGGTGGTAGTGCCACACAACACGATGGAGGGTATCCTCAGTGTGTAGATGGGGCTTCGTCTTCACAATGACTGTGTGGTGATCACTGCTACCAATGCTGTCATGGACAGATGCATCTGCGACAGGTAGATTGGCGAGGACAAGGTCAAGTAGGTGTTTCCCTCGTGTTGGTTCTCTCACCACCTGCTGGAGGCCCTGTCTGGCAGATACGTCCTTCAGGTCTCGGCCAGCTCGGTCAGTAGTGGTGCTACCGAGCCACTCTTGGGTGATGAACATTGAAGTCCCCCACCCAGAGTACATTCTGGGCCCTTGCTACCCTCAGTGCTTCTTCCAAGTGGTGTTCAACATGCATTCATCAGCTGAGGGAGGGCGGTAGGTGGTAATCAGCAGGAGGTTTCCTTGCTTATGCTCGACCTGAAGCCATGAGACTTCATGGGGTCCAGAGTCAATGTTGAGGACTCCCAGGGCCACTCCCTCCCGACTGTACACCGCCCCTGGTGGGCCTGTCCTGCCGGTGGGACAGGACATACCCAGGGATGGTGATGGAGGAGTTTGGGACATTGGCTGAATGATTCTGTGAGTATGACTATTGTTGCTTGACCAGTCTGTGGGACAGCTCTCCCAATTGTGGCACAAGTCGCCAGATGTTGGTGAGGAGGACTTTGCCGGGTCATCCGGTTTTATTCTTCCTATTGATTCTCGTAGTGGTTTTGTTACAACTGAGTGGCTTGCTAGGATAGCTCGGAGGGCAGTTAAGAGTCAACCACATTGCTGTGTGTCTGGAGTCACATGTAGGCCCAGACCGGGTATGGGCGGCAGATTTCCTTCCCTAAAGGACACTGATGAAATAGAGCCGTGTTATCTTTTACGTCCACCTGAGCGCGTAAAGGTCTTGGTTTAACGGCGTGATTATGTGCACGAACATGTGTGTGTACTCAGCCCCTTTCTACGCAGGCGCACGCGATCCAGTGCGATAGATGTGGGAGCCCGAAGGGGTTTCGAACCACGTTGCTCAGCCTGCAGTTGCCGCTCAAACCTGAGCCTGCTCCTGGTGCCTTTGGGTTATCTTTCACAAATCAAAGAATATACTAAAAGGAACCTCCAGGACTTTTGCCTAGAATATCGCTACTTATCTATTCGAACATTTTCACGGCCTTCTGAGAGAAAGTCGGAGGTGGGAGAGGGACTGGGGCAAGAGAGAGAGAGAAGAGAGTGAGAAGAGAGGGTGGAGGGGGGAGGGGGTAGAAGAGAGGGGATGGAGG
>NC_091994.1:112707121-112799583 GCF_044704955.1 Pristiophorus japonicus
AGGGGGGGGGGAGGGAGAGGGTGGAGGGGGGGGAGGGAGGGGTGGAGGGGGGGGGGAGGGAGAGGGTGGAGGGGGGGGGGAGGGAGAGGGTGGAGGGGGTGGAGGGAGAGGGTGGAGGGGGGGGAGGAGAGGGGGAGGGGGGGGGGAGAGGGTGGAGGGGGGGGGGAGGGAGAGGGTGGAGGGGGGGGGAGGGAGAGGGTGGAGGGGGGGGGAGGGAGAGGGTGGAGGGGTGGGGGAGGGAGAGGGTGGAGGGGGGGGGGGAGGGAGAGGGTGGAGGGGGGGGGGGAGGGGGGGGGGAGGGAGGGAGGGAGGGGGGGGGGGAGGGAGAGGGTGGAGGGGGGGGGAGGGAGAGGGTGGAGGAGGGTGGAGGGGGGGGGGGAGGGAGAGAGAGAGAGGGGGGGGAGAGAGAGAGGGGGGGGGGGAGAGAGAGGGGGGGGGGGGAGAGAGAGAGGGGGGGGGGGAGAGAGAGGGGGGGGGGGGGGGAGAGAGAGGGGGGGGGGGGAGAGAGAGGGGGGGGGGGGGGAGAGAGAGGGGGGGGGGGGGAGAGAGAGGGGGGGGGGGGGGAGAGAGAGAGGGGGGGGAGAGAGAGAGGGGGGGGGAGAGAGAGAGGGGGGGGGGGGAGAGAGAGGGGGGGGGGGAGAGAGAGAGGGGGGGGGGAGAGAGAGAGGGGGGGGGGAGAGAGAGAGGGGGGGGGAGAGAGAGAGGGGGGGGGGGAGAGAGCGAGGGTGGGGGGAGAGAGCGAGGGGGGGGGGGGAGAGAGCGAGGGGGGGGGGGGAGAGAGCGAGGGGGGGGGGGGAGAGAGAGAGGAGGGGGGGAGAGAGGGGGGGGGGAGAGAGGGGGGGGGGGGAGAGAGAGGGGGGGGGGGGGAGAGAGAGAGGGGGGGGGGGGAGAGAGAGAGGGGGGGGGGAGAGAGAGAGGGGGGGGGGGGGAGAGAGAGGGGGGGGGGGGGAGAGAGAGGGGGGGGGGGAGAGAGAGAGGGGGGGGGGGGAGAGAGAGGGGGGGGGGAGAGAGAGGGGGGGGGGAGAGAGAGAGGGGGGGGGGAGAGAGAGAGGGGGGGGGGGAGAGAGAGAGGGGGGGAGAGAGAGAGGGGGGGGGGGGGGAGAGAGAGAGGGGGGGGGGAGAGAGAGAGGGGGGGGGGAGAGAGGGGGGGGGGGGGAGAGAGGGGGGGGGGAGAGAGGGGGGGGGGAGAGAGGGGGGGGGGAGAGAGGGGGGGGGGGGAGGAGAGAGGGTGGAGGGGAGAGAGAGAGGGGGAGGGGAGAGAGAGAGAGGGGGAGGGGAGAGAGAGAGGGGGGGGGGAGAGGAGAGAGGGGAGGGGGGGGGAGAGAGAGGGGGGGGGGGGGGAGAGGAGAGGGGGGGGGGGAGAGAGAGGGGGGGGGGGAGAGAGAGAGGGGGGGGGGGAGGAGAGAGGGGGAGGGGGAGAGAGAGGGGGGGGGGAGAGAGAGAGGGGGGGAGGGAGAGAGAGAGGGGGGGGGGGAGAGAGGGGGGGGGGAGAGAGGAGAGAAGGGGGGGGGGGAGAGAGAGAGGGGGAGAGAGGGGGGAGAGAGGGGGGGGGGAGAGAGGGGGGGGGGAGAGAGGGGGGGGGGAGAGAGGGGGGGGAGAGAGAGAGAGAGGGTGGAGGGGAGAGAGAGAGGGGGGGGGGAGGGGAGAGGCAGAGGGGGAGAGAGAGTGGGGGTGGAGGGGAAAGCTCTGCCCACACAACATTCGGTGGTTTTTTTTGTTGCAATTAATTGTTGTACCGCCTCCAAACGGAATTAAGTGATGGGAGATCCCGTTATACGCTGGGCATAAAGAACAGAAAACCGATGTTTACAAACACAACAGATTGACACACACACACACACCTCCCTTTCACGTGCAAAAAAAGTTACAGATTGGTCTTGCGTTTAGTGCATACCACAGTTTGCAATAGATGTTTTTTTTTTAAAAGCATTTGTAACAGCAGGGGTCCCGAGGGATCTGCAGAGCTCACAATACAAGCCGCCCCGCCCCGCCCCGCACACTCAGTCAGTCCGGCTCCCCAGCCTGCAGCTCCCGGGACCCGCGTCACTCGCTGCCCCTCTCCGGTCCGCATCACATTCCTTGCTGCCCCTCTCCGGTCCGCATCCCATCACTGCCCCTCTCCGGTCCGCATCAAACCCCTTCGCTGCCCCTCTCCGGTCCGCATCCCATCACTGCCCCTCTCCGGTCCGCATCAAACCCCTCGCTGCCCCTCTCCGGTCCGCATCCCATCACTGCCCCTCTCCGGTCCGCATCAAACCCCTCGCTGCCCCTCTCCGGTCCGCATCCCATCACTGCCCCTCTCCGGTCCGCATCAAACCCCTCGCTGCCCCTCTCCGGTCCGCGCCACTCACCCGCCGTTCCTCGTCACGGACAAAGGCGCCATTATCCTTCCCGCAAAGCTGCTAACCGCGGCGTGTACACTGACCGTCTCTCTCTCTCTCGCGCCTCGCCACTGGGTAAGTTAGGACAAAGACAAGGAGTGTTTGGCAAGAGTGTCTGGCCCGCTGGGCATTGTGGGCCACTGGGTGTCAGCCGACACTCCCGCTCCGGCAGAGCCACTTTTTGTTTATCATACAGCATTAGTACTTCAACAGGGAATTGGATAAATACGTGAAGGAGTAAAAATGGGCAGGATATGGGGAAAGAGCAGGGGGGGGGGGGGAGTGGGACTGACTGCGCGGCGCGGATTCGATGGGCCGAATGGCCTCCTGTGCTGTGCTGGTCACTGAGGCCGTTTGGCCCCTCGAGCCTGTGCCCCCTGCTATGGTAGAGCTGTCTAATTAATCCCCGCTCTTGCCCTGTCGCCCTGTCATTTTTTTCCTTTCAAGTATTTATTCAATTCTCTTTTGAAAAATCATTTACGACCGTTAACAAAATGTGCAAGTTCCAAAAGAGATTCAGCAATTAACAGGGTTAATCTGCGCCGTTTCATTTCAGTGATGTGTGCCAGTGGCAAAACACTTGGGGTTTTCTTTTATTGCAGTTCACTGCTGTTGTGTACTTTACTTTGAACACTCGCCCCTTTTTGTGAGTGGTTTCTTTATTTGTCCCATTACCATCTCCCTTTGCCTTGCACCATTATCCCTTTTGTCTCTAATCTCTGCTGCCTTCCACCCCATCACCAACCTTCCCTTTTGTTTTTTTTCCCCCCATCTATCCCTTTCCCTTTCCCTTTTCCTGCACTTGCTTAAAACTTGTTACATCTTTAACTTCACCCAGTTCTGACGAAAGGTCATCGCTTTCATGTATTCAACCAGCATTGTAACCCATGTATAAACTGACCTAAGTTGTACACTGTGAGAACAATGACCACTAGGTGGGAGACACTCCTAACCTGGACCTTCAGGTACAAAAGGGGAAGTTCCACCCACCTTCATCACTTGAGTGCTAAGGAATAAAGGACAGGTCACAGACTGACCTTCTCTCAAGCATGGGCCTCGTGTACATTTATACTGTGTAGTAAGGATCTATCAATGGCAACAAGAAACTGGGATTTAAACCACGCGAGCATGGCCACAAGCAGAACAGACGAGAGGTACTGTGTTAAGGAATGGTTGGGACAGAGATTCAACATTGTTAAAGCAGCACACAGTTCTCCAGGCAGACAGGGGCAATCGGGCATGCCCCAACATGTAGTCGAACCCAGAGGGGGAGTTCGACAGAGACAATGGCAAGTTGAACGGCGATTCACGCCATTGCAAGGGACAATGCGGCCAGTAATGGGTCCATCAACACCTGTTAATGGCGCACTCAAGGACAATAACAGGGGCAGTCAGGGACGATCGACTGGCAAGGGACCTTTTGTTTCCAACAACAGCTCATGTTGGAGGCGTGGAGGCACACACTCAGCCAGAGTTTGCAGAGATGAGCAAAATACCTGCAGAAATTGCAGAAATGAACGCTGGGGGAAATCGCTGGAAGCTGAAGTTCAGCGAGTTCATGTGGAGCACGTATACAGTTCATACACCAGGACGCCACCGATAATGATGAAAGTGCTCCTCAATGGCATCCCAGTGTCAATGGAGCTAGACACGGGGGCTAGCCAGTCCCTGATGGGTATCAAACAGTTCAAAAAGTTGTGGGCGTCCAAGGCCAGGAGGCCAAAATTATCGGCGATTGACGCACAGCTACGGACTTGCACAAAGCAGATCATTCTGGTGCTAGGCAGCGCCATGGTAGTCGTGACCCACAAAGATTCGGAGAACAGGTTGCCACTCTGGATTGTCCCAGGGGACGGTCCCGCACTACTGGGGAGGAGTTGGCTTGCTGTCATGAACTGGAAATGGGACGATGTCAATGCAATCTCCTCTGTGGAGCGAGTATCATGCTCACAGATCCTGGACAAATTTGACTCATTATTTCAACCCGGCATTGACACTTTCATGGGGGCCAAGGTAGTGATTCACATAAACCCGGACGCCAGGCCAGTACACCACAAGGCCAGAGCGGTGCCGTACATGATGCGGGAAAGGATAGAAGGCGAACTGGACCGCCTGCTGAGGGAAGGCACCATCTCGCCAGTTGAATTCAGTGACTGGGCGAGCCCGATTGTGCCGGTGCTCAAGGCGGATGGGTCGGTCAGGATATGTGGTGATTACAAGGCCACCATTAATCAGGTGTCACTCCAAGACCAGTACCCGCTACCGAGAGCGGAGGACCTCTTTGCGACGCTATCCGGTGGCAAACATTTTTCAAAATTGGACCTGACCTCAGCTTACATGACCCAGGAGCTGGCGAGTGAGTCGAAGAAGCTGACCACCATCACGACACACAAGGGGTTGTTTGAGTACAACAGATGTCCGTTCGGGATTCGCTCGGCCGCCGCGATCTTCCAACGAAATATGGAAAGCCTCCTCAAGTCGATTCCAGGGACGGTGGTTTTTCAGGACGACATCCTCATCACGGGTTACGATACTGAAGAACACCTCCACAACCTGGAGGAGGTGCTACGCAGACTGGACCGGGTCGGTCTGTGACTGAAAAAGGCGAAGTGCGTCTACCTAGCTCCAGAGGTAGAATTCCTGGGGATGTGGGTAGCAGCAGACGGGATCAGCCCTACTACGTCCAAGACGGAAGTGATTCAGAGAGCACCCAGACCCCGTAACACGACGGAGCTGCGTTCATTCCTGGGGCTTCTGATCTATTTTGGTAACTTTCTTCCCAAATTGAGCACGCTGCTAGAGCCACTACACGTGCTCCTACGCAAAGGTCGCGAATGGGTCTGGGGGGACAGCCAGGAAAGGGCTTTTAATAGAGCACGCAATTTGTTATGTTCCAACAATCTGTTAACGCTATATGACCCATGTAAGAAACTTGTGTTAACATGCGATGCGTCGTCTTATGGTGTTGGGTGTGTGTTGCAGCATGTCAATGCCAAGGGTCAGTTACAGCCGGTCGCTTATGCCTCCAGGAGTCTGTCCCAGGCAGAAAGGGGCTACGGGATGGTAGAAAAGGAGATGCTCGCATGTGTATATGCGGTAAAGAAAATGCACCAGTACCTGTTTGGCAGGAAATTTGAGCTGGAGACAGATCACAAACCCCTAACGTCCCTTTTGGCCGACAACAATGCCATAAATGCAAACGCATCGGCCCGCATACAGAGGTGGGCACTCACGTTAGCCGTCTATGACTATATAATTCGGCACAGACCGGGCACCGAAAACTGCGCCGATGCACTCAGCAGGCTCCCACTAGCCACCACTGAGGGGGCTACCGAGCATGCTGCTGAGATGGTCATGGCTGTTGAAGCTTTCGGAAGCGAAGGCTCACCCGTGACAGACCGTAAATTAAAGTCTGGACAAATAGAGACCCGCTATTGTCTCTAGTCAAGAAATGTGTCCTGAATGGGGACTGGGCAACCATGTACAGGGCATGCCCTGAGGAGTTTAAACCATTTCACAGGCGCAAGGATGAACTCTCGATTCAGGCCGATTGCCTACTGTGGGGAAACCGCGTATTCATGCCCCAGATGGGCAGAGAGTTATTCATCAGAGAACTCCACAGTGAGCACCCGGGCATTGTCATGATGAAGGCAATTGCCAGGTCACACGTTTGGTGACCAGGGATAGATGTAGATCTGGAACTTTGTGTTCGCAGGTGCAACATGTGTGCCCAGCTGGGCAATGCGCCCAGGGAAGCCCCCCTTTGCCCCTGGCCATGGCCCACCAAGCCTTCGTCACGCATCCATGTGGACTATGTAGGTCCTTTCATGGGAAAAATGTTTTTGGTTGTAGTAGACGCCTACTCCAAATGGATCGAGTGTGACATTTTAAATTCAAGCACATCCTCTGCCACGGTAGAAAGTCTACGGGCAATGTTCGCCACCCACGGTCTACCGGACGTCTTGGTCAGCGACAATGGCCCGTGCTTCACAAGCACTGAATTCCAGGACTTCATGGCAGGCAATGGAATTAACCATATCAGAACGGCACTGTTCAAGCCGGCCTCAAACGGCCAGGCAGAACGAGCAGTGCAGATAATCAAACAGGGGATGCTCAGAATCCAAGGGGGTTCCCTACAAACCCGCTTATCACGCCTCCTGTTGGCCTATAGATCCCAACCACACTCGCTCACAGGGGTTCCACCAGCAAAGCTGCGAATGAAAAGGACGCTCAAAACCCAGTTATCCCTTATACACTCCACCATGAAAGAAATTGTCGAGAGCAGGCGCCAGCCACAATATGACTACCATGACAGGAATGCGAGGGCGTGATGTATTGATGTAAATGATCCTGTTTTTGTCCTCAACTACAGGGCCCAAATGGCTCACAGGCACTGTGATTGCCAAAGAGGGAAATAGGATTCTGGTAGTTAAACTTACCAATGGACAAATCTGCCGCAAACACGTGGATCAAACAAAAAGGAGGTTCAGCAACCCCATAGAAGAAGCAGAGGAAGAACACGATGTAGAGTTCACTCCACCACAGGTGACCGAACACCGGAATCAAAGGGAGGAGAGCCCAGTCACTGTGGGCAGTCCGGACAGGCCTGAGGCACCGCAAACAGCAGACACTCAGGCCAGCGCCCAACAACCAGAGCCCCAACTCAGGCGCTCTACAAGGGAGCGTAAACCACCAGAGAGACTCAACCTGTGATCCCAATAAGACTTTGGGGGGGAGGTGATGTCATGTATTCAACCAGCATTGTAACCCATGTATAATCTGACCTAAGTTGCACACTGTGAGAACAATGACCACTAGGTGGGAGACACTCCTAACCTGGGCCTTCAGGTACAAAAGGGGAAGCTCCACCCACCTTCATCACTTGAGTGCTAAGGAATAAAGGACAGGTCACAGACTGACCTTCTCTCAAGCATGGGCCTCGTGTACATTTATACTGTATAGTAAGGATCTATCAATCGCCCTGAAACATTAACTCTGTTCTCTCTCCACAGATGCTGCCTGACCCGCTGAGAAATTCTGTTTTTATGTATTATTAATAAACTCTAGGTACCATTTAGCTTATTGCCAGAGTGTGTAGGATTAACAGTTTGAAACACAGTTTGAAAACTTAAACTGTGTTTATTTTCAAGTGTGACATAGGCCAATGCTTGGCAAGCTCTAGATGCGAGATTTTCGGTGTAGTCTTTGCTAAATAAACCAATGAGGTGACAATGAGTTACCCCAGTGTCAATATTATTATACTATCCACGATGCCCTCCAGTCTCTGGTGCCAACCAGTTGCTGAAGACCTCAAGTGTACCAGCGGACTCCGAGAGCTCCTTCTCCAGGGCCATTCAGGACAAATCCATGCTGTCTGTCCTTGATTAATCAGTGCTTTCTAAATGAAGGTTTATACTGTCCCTCAGAATTGATTCCAGTAATTTGCCCACCACTGAGGTTAAACCTACTGGCCTGTAATTACTCGGTTTATCCTATCCTCCCTTTTTAAACAATGGTACAACATTGGAATTCAGAAGAATGAAAGGTGATCTTATCAAAACGTATAAGATTATGAGGGGGCTTGACAAGGTGGATGCAGAGAGGATGTTTCCACTGATGGGGGAGACTAGAACTAGGGGGCATGATCTTAGAATAAGGGGCCGCCCATTTAAAACTGAGATGAGGAGAAATTTCTTCTCTCAGAGGGTTGTAAATCTGTGGAATTCGCTGCCTCAGAGAGCTGTGGAAGCTGGGACATGGAATATATTTAAGACAGAAATAGATAGTTTCTTAAACGATAAGGGAATAAGGGGTTACGGAGAGCGGACAGGGAAGTGAAGCTGAGTCCATGATCGGATCAGCCATGATCTTATTGAATGGCAGGGCAGGCTCGAGGGGCTGTATGACCTACTCCTGCTCCTATTTCTTATGTTCTTATGACCTTTATTAGCAGTTCCCCAATCCTCTGGCCCAACTCCTATAGCCAGGGAGGATTGGAAAATGATGGTCAGAGCCTCCGCAATTTCCTCCCTTGCTTCTTTTAACAGCCTCGGATATATTTAATCTGGTTCTGGCGATTTATCTACTTTCAAGGATGCTAAATCCCTTAATACCTCTTAACAATAGGATGCGCAAGAGGGCAGAATTGAAGCCTAAAAGCCTTGCCATCACACCCTCAAAATTGGTTGTTCAAAACAGTTCTGGATTTAGACCTGTAAGGTATTAGACTTAAACAATGGCGGGACAGGGCTTATCATAACTTCAGCAGCTACATCCTAATGATTTAATTGTAGTACACAAAATGAGAGTTTGTAGGACTGGTAGATTTAGAAATTGCTGACGGTAGCTGTGAATGCTGGAGGTATGAGAACTATTTTGTAGGGCAGGATTTGGAGACATGCTCTCTAGAAATGTTTCATTTTTGAAAGCTGTTCTGGAACATTTTGGAGCCTATTACAATTCTAAGAGTAGATCGCATTTAATTTTGTTTCAACAAGGAACACATCACCGCTCCAACCTCATTGTCTTACTCAGGGCAAGGGTGAGGGAGATCCCAGGGGGAGGGAGATCCCAAGGGGAAGGAGATCCCAGGGGGCGGGAGATCCCAGGGGGAGGTTTGGCTTGGTGGGCAAGAAGAAGCAACAGAGGCAGCTATTAACTATCTGATTTTCCTTTCTCAGGTCATCTCAATCTCTTTTTAAACAAATAAAGACTTGCATTTATATAGCGCCTTTCACGACCACCGGACGTCTCAAAGCGCTTTACAGCCAATGAAGTACTTTTGAAGTGTAGTCACTGTTGTAATGTGGGAAATGACAATGTTTATTTATATAGTGCCTTTAGCACAAAGCAAAGACAAAACAGATACATTTGCCACATAAGAAGAAATTGCGGCAGATGACCAAAAGCTTCATCAAAAATGTAGGGAAATAGCCAAATTTTCTCCCATTTTTCCTCATACTTCAATCTTCTAATCTGAGATAAGCTTCATTACTGTTCTGTTAAGTGCTACTAAAGCTTTAATTTCTCTCTTGTGCCTCAGTAACCAGGACTCAAGGTATGATCTGACCCGAGATATTTTTACACCATATTGGGTGATTGCTATTTTTAATAAGTGGCACTTGGCAGGCGTGCTAGTTATTTTCTGTAAATCCATTTAACAGATTAAACAAAACCTATGTTACTTGCGGCAGACAGACCTGTGAGTAGAGTCTCCCTCCTTATTAAGAAGCTTCCGTGACATCAGCCACAGGGAATATCCTGAAATGGCTCTTTTGCAATCAGCAGAGGGTAAGTGCGACTTTAGACTGGCCTGACGGAGGAACACCAGGGAAATGTGAAACAGCCTGGGATTGTAGTTATACCATGCCTGGTGACTTCAGGGCAGCTCCCAGGCTGGTCTGAAGCTACAACCCCTGCAGCTGCAATGGAGTTGCTCTGGGACACACAGTGTACTCCACATGTTTCAAATTATTGGCGTGGAAGATTAAATTTGAATGCAGACAAATATAAAGTACTGCATAACAACAACAACTTGTACTTATTTGGCGCCTTTAACATAGTGAAACATCCCAGGGCGCTTCACAGAGATATTATGAGTTAAAAAATTGACACCGAGCCACATAAGGAGAAATTAGGGCAGGTGACCAAAAGCTTGGTCAAAGAGGTAGGTTTTAAGGAGTGTCTTAAAGGAGGAAAGAGAGACAGAGAGGTTAAGGAAGGGAGTTCCAGAGCTTGGGACCTAGGCAACAGAAGACACGGCCACCGATGGTTGAGCGATTATAATCAGGGATGCTCAAGAGGGCAGAATTAGAGGAGCGCAGACATCTCAGGGGGGTTGTGCAACACTTACTCTGTGCATGGTTAAAGTAGCTAAGCTGGGAGTTGAAAGGGAATGGCCTTCGTCATTCATAAGCATCACATGATCTTGTGATCCAGTAGCAAGGATCCGAATGGGAGTCAGCAAGGTGTGGGGTCTGCTGCTTCTTGGCCTGCATGTCCCCCATCTCTCTCTATCTGCGTCACTGACAGCTGAAGGATGTTGTTGGACATCGTGAAAGTTAAAAGTTTAACCGTGAACTACTTTGTATCTTAAAGCAACAGGTTTTCCTGGAAGTGTCTTAAAAGGAAATGCATTGCCAGGCCTTCCGATATATAAACAGGGTGACATTAAAGTGTCTGAGGAGAAGGCATTGCTTGCCTTCTGATGCCTGGGCCCCAAGCTCTGGAACTCCCTCCCTAAACCTCTCTGCCTCTCCACCTCTCTCTCCTTCTTTAAGATGCTCCTTAAAACCTACCTCTTTGACCCAGCTTTTGGTCACCTGCCTTAATTTCTCCTTATGTGGCTCGGTGTCAAATTTGTTGTCTCATAATACACCTGTTGTTGTTGTTTTCTGAAATATAAAAAGCTTGAGTAAGGGAATAAATGTTAGTGATGACAGCACTGATGAATGGTTAATATTTAGGGTTAGGGTAATAAACTTGGATCCATTAGATACAGATGACAATTGATCAAATGTTAGATCAGGAAGTCCCATTTAAGGGAGATGGCTGTGAGGTAAGCAATTACAAACTGTTTACATCGATAGTCACTGCTACCCAGTGACCGAGCTTGTGGCCAACACTTCGCTGTAGGCAATTAGACTTATCGAGCTGTGCCTGGTCTCCACTTGTCTTGGACCCCCCTTGCCACTGGACCAAGACCTCGCTCAGCTGAGCCCGTGTGGTTGCCGGTGTGCAGCGACCACCCCACGTTAAAAGAACTCACACACAGGCATCTTCCACTTTGTCACTATGAAGTTCGGGACCTGGAACGTCAGGACCCTCATGGACAATCCCAACAGCAACAGGTCAACATAGTTGCCCGGGAACTCAGACGTTTTGACATTGACATCACCGCCCTAAGCGAGACTCGGCGGGCAGGGGAAGGCCAGCTCAAGGAACATGGTGGAGGTTACATCTTTTCCTGGGAAGGGAAACCAGAGGCAGAACGCCGCCTTCAAGAATGAAGTGGTCGACCGCCTCAAAGACTCCCCCTGTGGGGTTAACGAACGCCTCATGACTCCGTATCACCCTATCTTGGAACCAATGTGCCACAGTCATCAGTGTGTATGCCCCCACACTCGATGCAATGGATGAGGCTAAAGAGAGTTTTTATTCCAACCTTGAGACATCCTTGTCCCGCGTCTCCACGGGCGACAAATTGATCCTCCTGGGTGATTTTAATGCCAGGGTTGGCAAAGACACAGCCCCCTGTGGAGGCGTGATTGGCAGAGAGGGGGTAGGGAAAGCCAACCCCAGCGGTACCCTACTCCTGGCAAAATGTCTAGAACATGAACTCATCACCAACACCCTGTTCCGCCAGAGGGACAAATACAAGGCATCGTGGCAACACCCTTGCTCCAAACACTGGCACCTGCTTGACTATGTTATCCTCAGAGCCAGGGATCGCAAGGATGTGCGCATCACCCGTGCCATGACAGGAGCTGGTGACTGCTGGACAGACCACCGCCTAATCCAATCCATCATCAACATTAACATAGACCCAAAGCAGAGGGGACAGCAGAAGCAATTCCACAAAAAAGTTAATGCCGGGGCACTTAGAGACCCAGCTAAGAGAGCCATATACAGCCGGCGCCTCACAGCCAATCTGGTGTGCCTTGATGACCCTGAGATGCTGAATCCCCACAGCGCTTGGTCTGCCCTCCAGGCCTCCATAACCAGTGCCTGTGAAGAGACACTTGGTTACCCAACCAGAAAACATCAGGACTGGTTTGATGAAAATGATTAGGAGATTGAAGAACGAATAGATCACAAGCGCAAAGCATTTCTGAGCCTTAAGCAACAGCCCAACTCGGGAGCTGCAAAACAACATTACAGACGGCTCAAGGCTCAGGTCCAACAAAAAACTCGGGACCTAAAGAACAGGTGGTGGATAGAGAAAGCACAGGAGATACAACAACTGGTCGACAGCCACGATATGCGAGGATTCTTCACTGCTGTCAAGGCCACCTACGGTCCAAACTCCAAAGGCCCCACCCCACTCCTGGCCAAGAACGGGGAAACACTCATCAAGGACACCGAGGCTGTCAGGGCCTGATGGAAGGAGCACTTTGAAGATCTCCTCAATCGAGACACTACCTTTGACTCAAGTGTTCTCGATTCCATCCCGCAGCATGCGACCCGCCACCACCTCAGTGAGACCCCAACGTTGCAAGAGGTAGGCAAAGCCACAAAACAGCTTAAAAATAACCAGGCTACGGGTGTGGATGGAATCCCCACTGAGGCGCTAAAGTATGGCGAAGAGGCGCTTTTGGCGTGGATGCATGACCTCATCCCTCTCATCTGGAGGGAGGAGAGCAGGCCGGGAAATCTCCGAGATGCAGTGATTGTGACCATTTTTAAAAAGGGGGACAAGTCCGACTGCGGCAACTACAGGGGATTCTCCCTGCTTTCAGCCACTGGGAAAGTTGTCGCTCGAGTTCTCCTCAATCGTCTTCTCCCTGTGGCCGAGGAGCTCCTCCCGGAATCACAATGTGGATTTCGTCCCCTACGGGGCACAACAGACATGATCTTTGCAGCGCGCCAGTTGTAGGAAAAATGCAGGGAGCAGCGCCAGCCCTTATACATGGCCGCCTTCGATCTTACAAAGGCCTTTGACACTGTCAACCGCGAGGGTCTATGGAGCGTCCTCCTCCATTTCGGATGCCCCCAAAAGTTTGTCAACATCCTTCGCCTGCTCCACAAGGACATGCAGGCCGTGATCCTTACCAATGGATCCATTACAGACCCAATCCATGTCCGGACCGGGGTCAAACAGGGCTGCGTTATCGCTCCAACCCTCTTCTCAATCTTCCTCGCCGCGATGCTCTCCCTCACAATCAACAAACTCCCCGCTGGAGTGGAACTAAACTACAGAACCAGTGGGAAGCTGTTTAACCTACACCACCTCCAGGCCAGGTCCCAGATCACCCCAACCTCTGTCGTTGAGCTGCAGTATGTGGACGATGCCTGCGTCTGTGTACATTCCGGGGCTGAACTCTAGGATATAGTCAATGTATTCACTGAGGCATATGAAAGCATGGGCCTTACTCTTAACATCCGTAAGACAAAGGTCCTTCACCAGCCTGTCATCGCTGCATAGTACTGCCCCCCAGTCATCAAGATCCACGGCGCGGCCCTGGACAACGTGGACCATTTCTCATATCTCGGGAGCCTGTTATCAACAAAGGCAGACATTGATGTGGAGATTTAGCATCGCTTCCAGTGTGCCAGCGCAGTCTTCGGCCGCCTGCGGAAAAGAGCGTTTGAAGACCAGGCCCTCAAATCCACCACCAAACTCATGATCTACAGGGCTGTAGTAATACCCACTCTCCTGTATGGATCTGAGGCATGGATGGTGTATAGAAGTCACCTCAAGTCGCTGGAGCTATATTACCAACGATGTCTCTGCAAGATCCTGCAAATCCCCTGGGAGGACAGGTGCATCAACATCAGTGTCCTCGACCAGGCTAACATCCCCAGCATTGAAGCACTGACCACACTCGGATCAGCTTCGCTGGGCAGGCCACATTGTTCGCATGCCAGATACGAGACTCCCTAAGCAAATGCTTTATGCGGAGTTCCTTCATGGTAAACGAGCCAAAGGAGGACAGTGGAAATGTTATAAGGACCACCCTCAAAGCCTCCCTGGTAAAGTGCGACATCACCACTGACACCTGGGAGACCCTGGCCACAGACCGCCCGAGGTGGAGAAAGCCCATCCGGGAGGGCGTTGAACTCTTCGAGTCTCAACGCAAAGAGCATGAAGAGGCCAAGCGCAGGCAGCGGCAAACCAGCCCCACCGACCCCTTCCCTCAACGAATGTCTGTTCCACCTGTAACAAGGTCTGTGGCTCTCGTATCGGACTGTTTAGTCACCAAAGAACTCACTTTGGGAGTGGAAGCAAGTCCTCCTCGATTCCGAGGGACTGCCTATGATGATGATGATGTTTCCAGAGGATTCAGGAAATACATACATCATTTTGACATTTTCTTTTGATGTAGTCAAAATATAGTGTATAAAGGATCATGGTTTTCAACAGATTGTCAGAGTGTGCTCGAAAGATCCAGAACCCGGTAAAGTCACTCTCTGTGTGCAGTTAAAGACCAATCACCTTCCTGTGTGTCAATAAAAGCTGTTCCGTGTACTCCACTACAAAGTCTTGTGCTTACTCGAAACGTATTGTTGTGAACAGGAGGAGAAAGGTTGCTCAACCGATGTACATCGCTGAAGGAAACCTCTCGGAGTGACTCCTCTTGTCCTCAGATTCAATTTTCATCTCTTTGGTTTGGACAGTCCAGAGTGACAGGTCAGTGGGCGCGGCTACTGTGGCAACGAAGGGGCGCCGGCCCGATTGGGTGCTGGTGGCTGAGGAAGACCACTGGGCACACAGCTCACCCCCACCCACCACGAGTTTATTGGATCCTGGGCTTCAGAGAGGCACAGAGTGTAAAAACAAAGAGGTTATGCTAAAACCTTTATAAAACACTGGTTCGACCTCAGCTGACTATTGTGTCCAATTCTGGGCATCGCATCCAAAAAAGAAAGACTTGCATTTATATAGCGTCTTTCATGACCACCGGATGTCTCAAAGCGCTTTATAGCCAATGAGGTACTTTGTGGAGTGTAGTCATTGTTGTAATGTAGGAAGTATGTCAAGGCTTTGGAGAGGGTACGAGAATGGATCCAGGGAGGAGGGGCTTCAGTTACGTGGATAGACTGAAGACGCTGGGGTTGCTCTCCTTAGAGCAGAGAAAATCATGAGGGGTCTGAACAAAGTAGATAGAGAGAAACTGTTTTCATTGGCAGAAGGGTCGGGAACCAGAGGACACAGATTTAAGGCAATTGGCAGAAGATCCAAAGGCAACATGAGGAGACCTCACAGCGAGTGGTTAGGATCGGGAATGCGCTGCCGAAAAGGGTGGTGGAGGCAGACTCAATCGTAGCTTTCAAAAGGGAGTTGGATAAGTATCTTAAAGACAAACATTTTGAGGGCTACGGGGAAAGGAGGGGGGAGTGGGACTGGCTGAGGGGCTCTTGCAGAGAGCCGGCACAGGCTCGACGGACCCAATGACCTCCGTCTGTGCTGTAACCATTCTATGTCATCAGTAGGTAAGTTCAGTTTACAAGATTCACAAAATGAGAACTATGTCTACAGGGCTTAAAGAGACAGAATGTTTTTCTGTTTTGGTAAATGCCAGTTTAGAACCCAAGGGGCTTTCGTTAGTTAGTTACACACAGAAAATGTGAGCACGGCACTGTCCCAGTCCCATGGATTCACTTAACAGGCCCCAAGACAAATCCGCTGTCCTCAAACAAATACATTCAAGAAGGTCATAATCATTTACCTGGAAAAAATTAGAACACAAATAATAATTGACTGGAACATTCTGGAACTGAAGATCATTGACAATTTTTAACAAAACGCCGAACCTTTAAACTGACGGTATTTTCATAGGGATGAGCAGGCCTGTTAAACCATTTGAATGAAAAATCATAATAAAAAGGGAGGGAGAACAGCCAGTTGTCATGGTGCACATTGGTACCAACGATATAGGTAAAAAAAGGGATGAGGTCCTACAAAACAAATTTAAGGAGCTAGGAGCTAAATTAAAAAGTAGGACCTCAAAAGTAGTAATCTCGGGATTGCTACCAGTGCCACGTGCTAGTCAGAGTAGGAATCGCAGGATAGTGCAGATGAATACGTGGCTTGAGCAGTGGTGCAGCAGGGAGGGATTCAAATTCCTGGGGCATTGGAACCGGTTCTGGGGGAGGTGGGACCAGTACAAACCGGACAGTCTGCACCTGGGCAGGACCGGAACCAATGTCCTAGGGGGAGTGTTTGCTAGTGCTGTTGGGGGGGGAGTTAAACTAATATGGCAGGGGGATGGGAACCAATGCAGGGAGACAGAGGGAAACAAAAAGGAGACAAAAGCAAAAGACAGAAAGGAGATGAGGAAAAGTGGAGGGCAGAGAAACCCAAGGCAAAGAACAAAAAGGGCCACTGTACAGCAAAATTCTAAAAGGACAAAGGGTGTTAAAAAAGCAAGCCTGAAGGCTTTGTGTCTTAATGCAAGGAGTATCCATAATAAGGTGGATGAATTAACTGTGCAAATAGATGTTAACAAATATGATGTGATTGGGATTACAGAGACATGGCTCCAGGATGATCAGGGCTGGGAACTCAACATCCAGGGGTATTCAACATTCAGGAAGGATAGAATAAAAGGAAAAGGAGGTGGGGTAGCATTGCTGGTTAAGGAGGAGATTAATGCAATAGATAGGAAGGACATTAGCTTGGATGATGTGGAATCTATATGGGTAGAGCTGCAGAACACCAAAGGGCAAAAAACGTTAGTGGGAGTTGTGTACAGACCTCCAAACAGTAGTAGTGATGTTGGGGAGGGCATCAAACAGGAAATTAGGGGTGCATGCAATAAGGGTACAACAGTTATAATGGGTGACTTTAATATGCACATAGATTGGGCTAACCAAACTGGAAGCAATACGGTGGAGGAGGATTTCCTGGAGTGCATAAGGGATGGTTTTCTAGACCAATATGTCGAGGAACCATCTAGGGGAGAGGCCATCTTAGACTGGGTGTTGTGTAATGAGAGAGGATTAATTAGCAATCTCGTTGTGCGAAGCCCCTTGGGGAAGAGTGACCATAATATGGTGGAATTCTGCATTAGGATGGAGAATGAAACAGTTAATTCAGAGACCATGGTCCAGAACTTAAAGAAGGGTAACTTTGAAGGTATGGGACATGAATTGGCTAGGATAGATTGGCGAATGATACTTAAGGGGTTGACTGTGGATGGGCAATGGCAGACATTTAGAGACCGCATGGATGACCTACAACAATTGTACATTCCTGTCTGGCGTAAAAATAAAAAAGGGAAGGTGGTTCAACCGTGGCTATCAAGGGAAATCAGGGATAGTATTCAAGCCAAGGAAGTGGCATACAATTTGGCCAGAAATAGCAGCGAACCCGGGGACTGGGAGAAATTTAGAACTCAGCAGAGGAGGATAAAGAGTTTGATTAGGGCAGGGAAAATGGAGTACGAGAAGAAGCTTGCAGGGAACATTAAGACGGATTGCAAAAGTTTCTATAGATATGTAAAGAGAAAAAGGTTAGTAAAGACAAACGTAGGTCCCCTGCAGTCAGAATCAGGGGAAGTCATAACGGGGAACAAAGAAATGGCGGACCAATTGAACAAGTACTTTGGTTCGGTATTCACTAAGGAGGACACAAACAACCTTCCGGATATAAAAGGGGTCAGAGGGTCTAGTAAGGAGGGGTAACTGAGGGAAATCTTTATTAGTCGGGAAATTGTGTTGGGAAATTGATGGGATTGAAGGCCGATAAATCCCCAGGGCCTGATGGACTGCATCCCAGAGTACTTAAGGAGGTGGCCTTGGAAATAGCGGATGCATTGACAGTCATTTTCCAACATTCCATTGACTCTGGATCAGTTCCTATGGAGTGGAGGGTAGCCAATGTAACCCCACTTTTTAAAAAAGAAGGGAGAGAGAAAACAGGGAATTATAGACCGGTCAGCCTGACATCGGTAGTGGGTAAAATGATGGAATCAATTATTAAGAATGTCATAGCAGCGCATTTGGAAAGAGGTGACATGATAGGTCCAAGTCAGCATGGATTTGTGAAAGGGAAATCATGCTTGACAAATCTTCTGGAATTTTTTTAAAATGTTTCCAGTAGCGTGGACAAGGGAGAACCAGTTGATGTAGTATATTTGGACTTTCAGAAGGCTTTTGACAAGGTCCCACACAAGAGATTAATGTGCAAAGTTAAAGCACATGGGATTGGGGGTAGTGTGCTGACATGGATTGAGAACTGGTTGTCAGACAGGAAGCAAAGCGTAGGAGTAAATGGGTACTTTTCAGAATGGCAGGCAGTGACTAGTGGGGTACCGCAAGGTTCTGTGCTGGGGCCCCAGCTGTTTACATTGTACATTAATGATTTAGGCGAGGGGATTAAATGTAGTATCTCCAAATTTGCGGATGACATTAAGTTGGGTGGCAGTGTGAGCTGCGAGGAGGATGCTATGAGGCTGCAGAGCGACTTGGATAGGTTAGGTGAGTGGGCAAATGCATGGCAGATGAAGTATAATGTGGATAAATGTGAGGTTTTCCACTTTGGTGGTAAAAACAGAGAGACAGACTATTATCTGAATGGTGACAGATTAGGAAAAGGGGAGGTGCAATGAGACCTGGGTGTCATGGTACATCAGTCATTGAAGGTTGGCATGCAGGTACAGCAGGCGGTTAAGAAAGCAAATGGCATGTTGGCCTTCATAGCGAGGGGATTTGAGTACAGGGGCAGGGAGGTGTTGCTACAGTTGTACAGGGCCTTGGTGAGGCCACACCTGGAGTATTGTGTACAGTTTTGGTCTCCTAACCTGAGGAAGGACATTCTTGCTATTGAGGAAGTGCAGCGAAGGTTCACCAGACTGATTCCCGGGATGGCGGGACTGACCTATCAAGAAAAACTGGATCAACTGGGCTTGTATTCACTGGAGTTCAGAAGAATGAGAGGGGACCTCATAGAAACGTTTAAAATTCTGATGGGTTCAGACAGGTTAGATGCAGGAAGAATGTTCCCAATGTTGGGGAAGTCCAGAACCAGGGGTCACAGTCTAAGGATGTGGGGTAAGCCATTTAGGACCGAGATGAGGAGAAACTTCTTCACCCAGAGAGTGGTGAACCTGTGGAATTCTCTACCACAGAAAGTTGTTGAGGCCAATTCACTAAATATATTCAAAAAGGAGTTAGATGAAGAGCTTACTACTCGGGGGATCAAGGGGTATGGCGAGAAAGCAGGAATGGGGTACTGAAGTTGCATGTTCAGCCATGAACTCATTGAATGGTGGTGCAGGCTAGAAGGGCCGAATGGTCTACTCCTGCACCTATTTTCTATGTTTCTATGTTTCTAAAAGACTCGCATTTATTTAGCGCTCTTCACGACCACCAGTTGACCCAACGCGCTTTACAGCCAGTGAAGTACTTTTGGAGTGTAGTCAGTGTTGTTACAGTACAATGGAGCATTCAAAACATTCAATGAGTCACATTCGCGGACATGCCTCCCAATGGGGAGTGACTGCTTTATATTCTCCTATCGGCCTAACTATCGGCAAAACAGGGCACTTCTCAGTCATTAACGGACATTCAACAATGAACAGAAAACATGAAGAGATAATGAATATGTTCCGTGGTGCTTTACAGGCGAACAATAAAGGGTTTGTTTACAGTGCAATGGGCCTAATTTTGGAGAGGTGACTGAGGCTATGTCGAACAGGTTTTGATGAGGTTTTTCGTCACAAGTCTTTGGGTATCCATGGTCAACCTGTGAGGGATGTGAGAGAATTTGAGTCTCAATGAATGTTTTGGATGATCTACAGTGAAGATAGACAATGCAGATGAATTGTCCAAAAGCACATTCTGTTGTTAGACTTCCCTCATTCGCAGTAATGCACTGTGTGAATCTGTAGCTGAAATATTTCACCCCCAGCACAGTAGCTTTATTGGCGATTGGTTGCTTTGAAAATATGCTGAAAGGAACAGTCACCATTTTAGTAAATTGTTCTCCTGAGGTCTATATAATACTCAAGGTGACGGGGTCTATTCAAGTGAAGAAACGGAACTGCTAACAAAACATCAGTAGCACAGGGGCTAGGGTAATTGAAGAATCTCATTAAACCTCTCACACAGGTCCGAGACGCCAGCCTTTCCACGTGGATTGGGTGACACGTTGGATTTTAAATCGTGCAGAAGGTTTTGATTTAGTTTGAGTTCAGTCACTTATTCCCACATTACAACAGTGACTACACTCCAAAAGTACTTAATTGGCTATAAAGTGTTTTTGGAAAATCTGGTGGTTGTGAAAGGCGCTATATAAATGCAAGTCTTTCTTTCTTTTTATCTTTTCATAGATTCTCTCAGGGTGGCTACAAAGTGCTTCCATTCTTCAGCATCAAAACTTTTTTTTAAAAACAGCCATATCTGAACCAGAATATGAACAGAGTTGAATTGGTCTAAATACTTCTGCATGTCCAAATGTTGTTCTAATTTAGATTTCGCACCCCTCCCCCCAGATCGAAGTTGCAGCCAGCAGCGAAGGGAAGACATTCGCCCCTTTCCCCAAAGTAAGCTTCGCACAAAGATCTCTCAATCGCTGTGTTGAGAATGTCGGGTTTAGTGACGCATAATTCAAATCAGCACAAGTTAATGGGGATTCCCTAACGCGAGCTGCTGTGACATCACCAAGCTGTCTAAGCAGCCAATCAAAATGCAGAATTCCCACCGACAGTGAACCAGGAAGTGGATGAGCTCTTAAAATTCTAACTTTTAAAAAATGTTGGAGAGAGCAAAACAAAGAATGTGGCTCTCGCATAGGGAAGGGGCAAACCTGAAATAAAGATGAACTTACATTTTTTTTAAAAATCTGAAAATGTTAATTTTTATTAAAATGGATAAACTTAACACTGCACAAAATTAAAATGAGTTTTTCGGGGCCATAACCTTTGTTCAGCAGTCACTACGCTGTTCAAACCCCAGTTACACCTAATCCAACAAGGTCTAACTTTTAGTGGGAAATGTAACGGTGTAATTCCCGCGGTGGAGCCGAAGTTTGCACAGTTTCCCTGATTTGAAAGATTTCACTGATCGCGGCTGTGGCCGGGGCGGGGTGGGGGTGCGCGTGGGGGGCATGGAGGTGGGGGAGGGGGTCCACAGCACAGCCTGTGTCGCAGCTATGAATGACTGACCGCAACTTCAGGATTTCCGTGTTGGGCTGTGCACGCGCAACATGCTGAAGTTGCAGCCAGTTTCAAACAGGCAATGGCGGCGAAGGCTGTTAGTTCACTGTTATTACCCGGGCCAATGCACATTTTGGACCTGTGTTTTAATTCGCACATCGCCCCCATGACGTCTGTCGGTGGTGCTGTAATGTACACCATGAGATGTCGCACATAGGTCTGTCGCTGTAGAATATATCGAAAATAAATGGCGTGTCTTGTACAGATGCAGGCTTTGGCCACCGGGTGGCACTGCGGAGCAATGTTTATATCTCTCAACTTAAATATTGGCTGGGAACTTCCTCAGAGCTGCTTCACCAACAAATACTGTCGTCACATTTTCCAAACTCTCCGGAAGCGCACAGTACACATGCATTTTAATAACCACAACTGTTTTGAAAATCTATCAACAAATGTGGAGTTATGAAAAAAATGACCAGTTTTTGTTTTATTTGTTCCTGGGATGTGGGCGTCGCTGGCCGGGCCGGCATTTCTTGCCCATCCCTAATTGCCCCTTGAGAAGGTGGTGGTGAGCCGCCTTCTTGAACTGCTGCAGTCCGTGTGGTGAAGGTGCTCCCGCAGTGCTGTTAGGGAGGGAGTTCCAGGATTGTGACCCAGCGACGATGAAGGAACGGCCGATATATTTCCAAGTCAGGATGGTGTGTGACTGGGAGGGGAACGTGGAGGTGGTGGTGTTCCCATGCACCTGCTGCCCTTGTCCTTCTAGGGGGTAGAGGTCGCGGGTTTGGGAGGTGCTGCCGGAGAAGCCTTGGCGAGTTGCTGCAGTGCATCTTGTAGATGGTACACACTGCAGCCACGGTGCGCCGGTGGTGGAGGGAGTGAGTGTTGAAGGTGGTGGATGGGGAGCCGATCAAGCGGCTGCTCTGTCCTGGATGGTGTCGAGCTTCTTGAGAGTTGTTGGAGCTGCACTCATCCAGGCAAGTGGAGAGTATTCCATCACACTCCTGACTTGTGCCTTGTAGATGGTGGAAAGGCTTTGGGGAGTCAGGAGGTGAGACACTCGCCGCAGAATATCCAGCCTCTGACCCGCTCTTGTAGCCACAGTATTTATGTGGCTGGTCCAGTTAAGTTTCTGGTCAATGATGACTCACAGGATGTTGATGTGGGATTCGGCGATGGTAATGCCATTGAATATCAAGGGGCGGTGATTAGACTCTCGCTTGTTGGAGATGGTCATTGCCTGGCACTTATGTGGCGTGAATGTTACTTGCCACTTATCAGCCCAAGCCTGAATATTGTCCAGGTCTTGCTACATGCGGGCACGCACTGCTCCATTATCTGAGGAGTTGCAAATGGAACTGAACACTGTGCAGTCATCAGCGAACATCCCCACTTCTGACCTTATGATGAAGCAGCTGAAGATGGTTGGGCCTAGGACACTGCCCTGAGGAACTCCTGCAGCGATGTCCTGGGGCTGAGATGATTGACCTCCAACCACCACAACCATCTTCCTTTGTGCTAAGTATGACTCCAGCCAGTGGAGAGTTTTCCCCCTGATTCCCATTGACTTCAATTTTACTGGGGCTCCTTGATGCTACACTCGGTCAAATGCTGCCTTGGTGTTCAGGGCAGTCACTCTCACCTCACCTCTGGAATTCAGCTCTTTTGGCCATGTTTGGACCAAGGCTGTAATGAGGGTTGGAGCCGAGAGGTCCTGGCGAAACCCAACTGAGCATCGGTGAGCAGGTTATTGGTGAGTAAGTGCCGCTTGATAGCATTGTTGATGACACCTTCCATCACTTTGCTGATGAATGAGAGTAGACTGATGGGGCGGTAATTGGCCGAATTGGATTTGTCCTGCTTTTTGTGGACAGGACATACCTGGGCAGTTTCCACATTGTCGGGTAGATGCCAGTGTTATAGTTGTCAATTTATATAGATGCAGTTATCTGAGTTTGTAATATTGAGCCATGCCTTAAATTAGGCCAAGGGACAGTTTCACGTTAAAATACTTGTCTTGTCTCCCTATATTCTACACACAGATATTATATTGTGTCACAAAACCTACATTGTTACATACAGTTTCTATAGTTTGTTAGTTTTTCTGGATTCTGGAGCAAATAGATATTGGGTTCAAATGAACTTCCGATAGTGGTCTTGTTTTTATGAAAATGCCGTTGGAACAAAGGAAATTAAAGAAGGAGGTAAGAACTAAGAGACTAAAAAAGATCTGTATTTGGTATTATTGCAAAGGATACACACCTCCTGTCCACATACTTCACTTACTGTTGTCACAATTTCTGCTTACACTTTCCTGTCAACATTTACAATTGAAATTGCTATGTCAACATTTCCTATTCAATTTTCCAATGTCAATTGTCACTATGTAGTTGCAGTCTCTGGTCACTAGGGGGCTCTGTGCAGTGGGTTTTTGAAGTCTCCCAAATCTGCTACCATCTTATATATATATTTAAAAAGTGTATTTATCAACTGACCATGGGCAATTTACTAGTAAATAAAAATTACAATTCTTTGGGTAAGACCATGGCTTGTTGGAGCAGTATGCTGATGCTACAATATGTTGTGTTGTGAAATGTTAGGACGATGTTCTACAAGACAGGTTAAGAACATTAGAATGGAAAAATATTGGCCTAATATATCGCAGTCCCACCCCACCTGCTTTCACCATATGTCTTTATTCCTGGGGCCAATATTTATCCCTCAACCAACATCACTAAAACAGATTATTTGGTCATTATCACATTGCTGTTTGTGGGAGCTTGTTGTGTGTAAATTGCGTTTCCTAGGTTACAACAGTGACTACACTTCAAAAAGTACTTTATTGGCTGTAAAGCACATTGGGATGTTCTGGGTTCATGAAAAGTGCTATAGAAATGTGAATAATATATTTATTTTCTTTTATTCTTTGTATCTCCAGAATTTATTGATTTTCTCCAGCAAGATAAGCGTTCCTGATTTTGACCATATCATGTCAAGAGGAGACAGCAAATTGAGGTTACATCAGGTTGTAGTACCTGGCAACAGCAGAAGGCATCCCATAAACCTGATACATGAAAAAGGAGCTGGAGTTCTATTTATAGAAGGGACATTCCTCTCAACGCAATGTAGCTTTCCGACTGGAGACTATCACAGATGGAAATTCAAAGTAACAAGTACTTCATAAGGATGAATTGAAATGGAAAAAAAAGAATTTGCACTGATGGATGAACTTCAAAATTACACGAGAATGAGGCAAGAGTTGATGGTTAAATACAGAATTGAGAATGGTTAGGAATAAACACAATGGACTTACTCTAAAGTTTCAGGTACTTTCAGGACAAATCCATGAATAAATTGCAGCATCGTGTTCATCGTGTTTTTATGTTAGTGCGATAAGCAATGTTCCCGCTAAGCTGCACGGCTCCACCGTCACCTGCAAGGTCCCACATTGGCTGCTCTTCGGCTTTTCCATGGTCGGTACCGTGCACGTGTAAAACTCTCAATGGGCTGAGCCCTGGGGGAGATGGGGCGCACAGGGGGCAGTGCGGCTTACGGGGGGGTGTTGGTAATAAGTTACTTTTACTGGGTTCAAGTCCCACTCCAGGAACTTGTAGCACAAAAAAATCTAGGCCGACACTCCCGTACATTGCCGAGAGAGCTCTGCACTGTCGGAGGTGCCGTCTTTCGGATGAGATGTTAAACCGAGATCCTGTCTGCTCTCTCAGTTGGACGTAAAAGATCCCGTGGCACTATTTTGAAGAAGAGCAGGGGAGTTATCCCCGATGTCCTGGGGCCAATATTTATCCGTCAATCAACATCACTAAAAAACAGATTATCTGGTCATTATCACATTGCTGTTTGTGGGAGCTTGCTGTGCACAAATTGGCTGCCGTGTTTCCCACATTACAGCACTGACTACACCCCAAAAGTACTTCATTGGCTGTAAAGTGCTTTGAGACATCCAGTGGTCGTGAAAGGTGCTATATAAATGCAAGTCTTTCTTTAGTCTTCAGTGATGAGGAATGCCTGTACAAAGTCGGCATATTTCGCTTTTAGAGATTATTCGGAGTAGAGACAAGTCATCACAGTATGTTCAATAAACCAACGCACACAACTGAATTCAAATCAATAGTTTACACACGATTGTGTGTAAGGGGCTGGTACCTGGCCTAACATCTTTTGTCTCTGGGATAACATCGCTCTTATCCCTCACACTGCCCAAGAATCTTCACCCCACTAACTGTTCCTTAATCCCAGCTGCTTTTACATACCTTGTAACGTCATCATTTGACTCTGTCCCTTGGGTGGTAGTTTATCGCACATCAATCATTCCAACCCAATGGTCGGAAAAGGAAAGTATTCAAGTGATAGCTTGATGGAGAGATGATGCCCAGAGAGTGAATCACCACTTCGCACACCAGGGGCTCTGGAGAAACAAAAGATTTCTGCTCACCGTGTCTACATCCTCAAAACATTATAATCAATGCTTATCTTCAATGTTTTAAGAGAACTACTGTGGCATGCTGCTCTTTCTATAGCATGTAGCTTCCGCTGTTAAGCATGCATGCCATCCTGTGTTGCAGCTTCTCCAGCTTGGAACCGCATTTTCAAGTATGCCTGGTGCTGCTCCTGGCATGCTCTTCTACACTGAACCAGGCTTGGTCGTCTGGCTTGAAAATGTTTTTAAGTGAATGATAATCGGTGCTTTTTATTTCCTGGTTTGCAGTCTATGAGAATTCTTCACTTTGATTGGCTCCTTAGCCAGCTTGATGACATCACTGCTGCTGTATGCTTTTGACAGCGCTGTAATCAAATTGAGGTCAAGAAAGCTAAGGTTTGCGCCACAGAGATCGCGTGATTTTTTGCGGCCAGCTTTCTTCAAGGTCAGCGGCAATCGCTGTCACTTCACCGCTGACCCCGAATTCCGGGCCAATGTATATCTAAATATATTTGAAACCGTGTAACGATTAATTTGTATCCTGCGTGTGCATGGTGTGTGCGCTCCAACATGCAAGAACGTTGCTCGTGTAAAAAATGATCGTGCTTTGTCCGGGATTCACGGGTTGGAATTTGCAGTCAGCTGCGAAGGAAAGGAGTATGCTGCCGACAATCGTAAGTAAATCCGCACCCTCCCCGTGCGATCCTCCCTGCGAGAACTTCCTTTAAAATGCTGCAGGGTTCCGTGCACCGCACTCCCCCCATGGAGCCAGGAGCGCACCGTGGTGTGTGCAAACCCGGGATCACGTTCGGTGGGAGTTTTGTTATTTTCCGATTCTTGGCCTATAAACTACGGCTGAGCCCTTAAGTGCGAAGTGACGAGAGGCGGGATTCACTCATACAACAACACTAGCTTGTATTTATATAGCGCCTTTAAAGTAGTGAAACATCCCAAGGCGCTTCAGGAGTATTATTGAGATTTAAAAATTTGACACCAAGCCGTATAAGTAGAAATTAGCGCATCGACCCAAAGCTTGGTCAAAGAGGGAGGTTTTAAGGAGCGTCTTGAAGGAGGAAAGAGAGGTGGAGAGGCGGAGAGGTTTAGGGATGGAGTTCCAGAGCTTGGGGCCCAGGCAACAGAAGGCACGGCCACCGATGGTGGAGCGATTATAATCAGGGATGCTCAAGAGGGCAGAATTAGAGGAGTGCAGACATCGCGGGGGGTTGTGGGGCTGGAGGATATTCATCATAGGCAGTCCCTCGGGATCGAGGAAGACTTGCTTCCACTCTTAGCATAAGTTCTTAGGTGGCTGAACAGTCCAATACAAGAACCACAGTTTCTGTCACAGGTGGGACGGATAGTCGTTGATGGAAAGGGTGGGTGGGACTGGTTTGCCGCACGCTCTTTCTGCTGCCTGCGCTTGATTTCTGCATGCTCTCGGCATTGAGACTCGAGGTGCTCAACGCCCTCCCGGATGCACTTCCTCCACTTAGGGCGGTCTATGGCCAGGGACTCCCAGGTGTCGGTGGGGATGTTGCACTTTATCAGGGAGGCTTTGAGGGTGTCCTTGTAATGTTTCCTCTGCCTGCCTTTGGCTCGTTTGCCGTGAAGGAGTTCCAAGTAGAGCGCTTGCTTTCGGAGTCTTGTGTCTAGCATGCGAACTCTGTGGCCTGCCCAGCGGAGCTGATTACGTGTGGTCAGTGCTTCCAGAGATAGGGAGGGGTGAGGCCATGGAGGGATTTGAAAATAAGGATGAGAATTTTGAAATTGAGGCGTGGCTTAACTGGGAGTCAATGTAGGTCAGCGAGCACAGGGGTGATGGGTGAGCGGGACTTGCTGCAGTGTTAGGTACAGGATAAGACTGGAAATAAAACTTTCACTAACACAGTAGAACAGTCTCAGTAATAAGAAGCAAATATCCACAAAGTTGTTGGTCTAGTGAAAAAATGGAACATTAGGATAGATGAAGGTAAATGGGGAGAAGAAAAATGGACAGCCACTTCAAGATGCAATTGCTAGAGAAACATAACCAATCTCAAGAACTTAAATATCATTGTTTCTGACATGTTTAAGTGTTCCACATGGAACTCTTTTAACAACAGGAATTGGGCTGTAATTTTACAATTATTTACCACCTCGTTTATCATTTGGACTCCGCGACAGATCAGTGAAACTGAGACAATGCATTGGAAAGACTAACTATTGTATTCCATGTTTGAATAAGTTCCGCATATCTTTTTAATCAATGTCTATTACTGGCAAAAAAGTGAAAACGTAGGTAAGCCAATATGCAATGCCCTTTGTCATTTTACAAATTAAAATTAAATGGAAGATATTCTTCAGAAAATAATGAAGACTTGTCTCTGTTACTAAAAGCTAAAACTGTTATCTAATTTTGTGGGAAGATGGTTTAGCAAAATCCTAACTGCATTTAGAAATACAGTGATGATTTTGCTGTATAAGAATCATCGCTCCTGTTATTATTATCAGCACTGTGTACTCTGCTGTTACACATTGTGCGCAAGTACTTTTGCCATTACAATGATCTCACCCAGTCCCCTTGCGCTGTGCAACAGGCTTGCTGCGCTGTTTACACAAGACTTAAACATTTAAAGCATCATTAGTCCGGAGTAAAAACAGAAAATGCTGGAAATACTCAGCAGGTCAGGCTGCATCTGTGGAGAGAGAAACAGAGTTATTGTTTCAGGTCAACGGCCCTTCGTCAGAACTGGAAAAGGGTCATCGACCAGAAATGTTAACTCTCTCTCCACAAATGCTGCCTGACCCGCTGAGTGTTTCCAGCATTCTCTGTTTTTATTTCAGATTTCCAGCATCCACAGCTGGGCAATTAGCCCCAATGTTCCGGCAGGACGTCGGTCTCTATCGAGGTGAACGGCACAGCGGAGGCGCTGTGTGGTCGGAACTTGACAGATCGCAAGTTTGGGATTTCGACAATGCGCCGGAGCTCGTGATCGGTTTGAGAGGCGGTGTGACGGCATACTGTGACAGCGTGCCAGCATAACCGACCGCAAATTCTGGGCCATATGTGTCTGTCCATCCCTCATAATCTGGGGACTGCCCTGATCTGTGTCTCACTCCAGAGGGCGCCAGCACAGCACTGTAACCCAAGTGATCAGCAAAGTGCAAAAAAAGCCCACATGAAGAAAGAAAGTTCTGGGAGGGGGGCTTAACTGTACAGAACTGTTGTTTTTGATTTGCTGGAAGTGACGCAGTCCGGCAGCTTCATGTCCGGAAGTATTTCACACAAGAAGGAGCTGCTGAAGATTAAACTGTGCTGCCTGTGGACCCTTGCCGGAGCCCGGAGCCGAGCATCGCTGCTGCAGTGACAGGTGTGGGTACAGGGTAGTCCCGGGGAGGGAGCAGGAGCTGTGTCTGCACACACAGGGAGAGAGAGAGAGAGAGAGAGAGAGCGGGTCAGCTCGCACTGCCAACAGGCTTCGGGAATAGCAATCTGGAAGTTTTATTTCCGTTACAGAACGTGGGATTAAAAAAAAACCAATAGTTTGATCAGCAAAACAAACACAATGCCACAATGATTGACAGGTCCCAGTGGCAGTCACCCCCAACAGTGAGGGCTGTTTTAACTTCGGGCGATGGCATACAATGGGCGAGGTTAAGTTTACCAGTGGTGTATAATGTTAGGATTAACCCCAGCAGGTGTGGGTTAAATGGATTTATATTTGTGGAACCTGCTGTATTCTGACCAGGGTGTTCTGTGCAATTATTTTACATTGGCACAGTACTTACATCAGGTATATTGCCCAGTGGACGTGTTACTGGGCAAGTCATCCACACTCACCACTTTGAATTCACTTAATTATAACAAAAAAAATCTAGAATAAATTCGGGATGATACCAGAAATGCGAGGGTGCACCTATCAGGAAAGGATGGACAGACTGGGTCCCTTTTCTCTTGAATAGAGAAGGGTCGGTGGGGGGGGGGGTGACCTAATAGAGATCTTTAAAATGATGAAAGGTTTTAAGAACATAAGAAAGGATGCATTTATTTGTATTACTAACTGAAATGCAGCCGTTTCTCTTGCTCTCCAGATCTATAGCTGCTGGTCCCCTTGGAGGATAAGCCCCCAGCTCCTCTGGAATGTGTAACTGGAACTGCCCAGCCCAGGTTCTGTCCAGGTTCTGACTGACTCTCCAATTTGTAACTCGATCCATTTTGACTTCAGAAGCCACAGAGGATAGATCTCCCCAAAAGCCAAGTTCCAGCCGAAGTCCATTACCACAGCGTAAGTGCATCCCTCCGTTAGCGGAAGACCCTTACCCCCCCCACCCCCCAGAGTTGTGTGTGGACTGTTAACCTGTTTATTGGGTATGAAGTGAATAGTGACAGTATCGTGACTTTTGGATTTCATACACCCCAACAATGTCCCTTGTAACACGCGCACTGAGTTTGCATGCACCAGGGGGTTGGAAGATCGTGATCCATCTTCCCTGAGTTCCCTCTCTTCCCTCCGATCCCCCCCAACCTGTGTCTCTTCTCTCCACCCCCCCACCACCACCAGCTCGCTCTCTTCCCCCGCTCCCAAGCTCTCTCTCTCCCCACCCTCCCCAAGCACTCCCACTCCCCACCCTCCCCAAACTCTCTCTCTCTCCCCACCATGCTCTCTCTCTCCCCCCCAAACTCTCTCTCTCCCCCTCCCCAAGCTCTCTCCCTCCTCCCCCAAGCTCTCTCTTTCTCCCGCCCTCCCTCCCCCCAAACAATCATAAAGGCCCCGTATAAATATACGTTGTTGTTGAAGTTGCCATTCAGATGTGTCAAACCACCACAAAATAAATCACTACGTACACTGCATGGTACGAGAGGGTGGCTCACCACCACCTCACTGGGGCAATAATTGCCGGCCTTGCCAGCGACACCCACAGATGAATAAATTAAACTGACTGAGAAAGAATGCTGACTTCAGATCCATTTGATTGCATGTTATGATAAATGAAAAATTTTATTGTTTATAGACATACCATCTGTTTGGACCGGGTTTAAGATAAGTGTGATCACTGGCGCCAATTGCTATGCTGTTTGGGGTAGGGTAGCAGTGAAGTTATGTTACTGGACCAGTAATCCCGAGATCTGGACTCGTGATCCGGAGACCCGAGATCCAATCCCACCGCGGAGGCTGGGGATGTTAAATTCAGTTAATTAAATAAATCTGGAATCAAAAGCTAGTATCAGTAATGGTGACCATGAAACTATCAGATCGTCATTAAAAACCCATCTGGTTCACTGATGTCCCTTTAGGGAAGGAAATAGAAACATAGAAAATAGGTGCAGGAGTAGGCCATACGGCCCTTCTAGCCTGCACCGCCATTCAATGAGTTCATGGCTGATCATGCAACTTCAGTACCCCATTCCTGCTTTCTCGCCATACCCCTTGATTCCCCTAGTAGTAAGGACTACATCTAACTCCTTTTTGAATATATTTAGTGAATTGGCCTCAACAACTTTCTGTGGTAGAGAATTCCACAGGTTCACCACTCTCTGGGTGAAGAAATTCCTCCTCATCTCGGTCCTAAATGGCTTACCCCTTATCCTTAGACTGTGTCCCCTGGTTCTGGACTTCCCCAACATTGGGAACATTCTTCCTGCATCTAACCTGTCTAACCCCGTCAGAATTTTAAACGTTTCTATGAGGTCCCCTCTCATTCTTCTGAACTCCAGTGAATACAAGCCCAGTTGATCCAGTCTTTCTTGATAGGTCAGTCCCGCCATCCCGGGAATCAGTCTGGTGAACGTTCGCTGCACTCCCTCAATAGCAAGAATGTCCTTCCTCAGGTTAGGAGACCAAAACTGTACACAATACTCCAGGTGTGGCCTCACCAAGGCCCTGTACAACTGTAGCAACACCTCCCTGCCCCTGTACTCAAATCCCCTCGCTATGAAGGCCAACATGCCATTTGCTTTCTTAACCGCCTGCTGTACCTGCATGCCAACCTTCAATGACTGATGTACCATGACACCCAGGTCTCGTTGCACCTCCCCTTTTCCTATTTTGTCACCATTCAGATAATAGTCTGTCTCTCTGTTTTTACCACCAAAGTTGATAACCTCACATTTATCCACATTATACTTCATCTGCCATGCATTTGCCCACTCACCTAACCTATCCAAGTCGCTCTGCAGCCTCATAGTATCCTCCTCGCAGCTCACACTGCCACCCAACTTAGTGTCATCCGCAAATTTGGAGATACTACATTTAATCCCCTCGTCTAAATCATTAATATACATTGTAAACAGCTGGGGCCCCAGCACAGAACCTTGCGGTACCCCACTAGTCACTGCCTGCCATTCTGAAAAGTCCCCATTTACTCCTACTCTTTGCTTCCTGTCTGACAACCAGTTCTCAATCCATGTCAGCACACTACCCCCAATCCCATGTGCTTTAAATTTGCACATTAATCTCTTGTGTGGGACCTTGTCGAAAGCCTTCTGAAAGTCGAAATATACCACATCAACTGGTTCTCCCTTGTCCACTCTACTGGAAACATCCTCAAAAAATTCCAGAAGATTTGTCAAGCATGATTTCCCTTTCACAAATCCATGCTGACTTGGACCTATCATATCACCTCTTTCCAAATGCACTGCTATGACATCCTTAATAATTGATTCCATCATTTTACCCACTACCGATGTCAGGCTGACCGGTCTATAATTCCCTGTTATCTCTCTCCCTCCTTTTTTAAAAAGTGGGGTTACATTGGCTACCCTCCACTCCATAGGAACTGATCCAGAGTCTATGGAATGTTGGAAAATGACTGTCAAAGCATCCACTATTTCCAAGGCCACCTCCTTAAGTACTCTGGGATGCAGTCCATCAGGCCCTGGGGATTTATCGGCCTTCAATCCCATCAATTTCCCCATCACAATTTCCCGACTAATAAGGATTTCCCTCAGTTCCTCCTCCTTACTAGACCCTCCGACCCCTTTTATATCCGGAAGGTTGTTTGTGTCCTCCTCAGTGAATACCGAATCAAAGTACTTGTTCAATTGGTCCGCCATTTCTTTGTTCCCCGTTATGACTTCCCCTGATTCTGACTGCAGGGGACCTACATTTGTCTTTACTAACCTTTTTCTCTTTACATATCTATAGAAACTTTTGCAATCCGTCTTAATGTTCCCTGCAAGCTTCTTCTCGTACTCCATTTTCCCTGCCCTAATCAAACCCTTTGTCCTCCTCTGCTGAGTTCTAAATTTCTCCCAGTCCCCGGGTTCGCTGCTATTTCTGGCCAATTTGTATGCCACTTCCTTGGCTTTAATACTATCCCTGATTTCCCTTGATAGCCACGGTTGAGCCACCTTCCCTTTTTTATTTTTACGCCAGACAGGAATGTACAATTGTTGTAGTTCATCCATGCGGTCTCTAAATGTCTGCCATTGCCCATCCACAGTCAACCCCTTCAGTATCATTCGCCAATCTATCCTAGCCAATTGACGCCTCATACCTTCAAAGTTACCCTTCTTTAAGTTCTGGACCATGGTCTCTGAATTAACTGTTTCATTCTCCATCCTAATGCAGAATTCCACCATATTATGGTCACTCTTCCCCAAGGGGTCTCGCACAACGAGATTGCTAATTAATCCTCTCTCATTACACAACACCCAGTCTAAGATGGCCTCCCCCCTAGTTGGTTCCTCGACATATTGGTCTAAAAAAACCATCCCTTATGGACTCCAGGAAATCCTCCTCCACCGTATTGCTTCCAGTTTGGTTAACCCAATCTATGTGCATATTAAAGTCACCCATTATAACTGCTCCACCTTTATTGCACGCACCCCTAATTTCCTGTTTGATGCCCTCCCCAACATCACTACTACTGTTTGGAGGTCTGTACACAACTCCCACTAACGTTTTTTGCCCTTTGGTATTCTGCAGCTCTACCCATATAGATTCCACATCATCCAAGCTAATGTCTTTCCGAACTATTGCCTTAATCTCCTCCTTAACCAGCAATGCTACCCCACCTCCTTTTCCTTTTATTCTATCTTTCCTGAATGTTGAATACCCCTGGATGTTGAGTTCCCAGCCCTGATCATCCTGGAGCCACGTCTCCGTAATCCCAATCACATCATATTTGTTAACATAGAAACATAGAAACATAGAAAATAGGTGCAGGAGCAGGCCATTCAGCCCTTCTAGCCTGCACCGCCATTCAATGAGTTCATGGCTGAACATGAAACTTCAGTACCCCCTTCCTGCTTTCTCGCCATAACCCTTGATCCCCCGAGTAGTAAGGACTTCATCTAACTCCCTTTCGAATATATTTAGTGAATTGGCCTCAACTACTTTCTGTGGTAGAGAATTCCACAGGTTCACCACTCTCTGGGTGAAGAAGTTTCTCCTCATCTCGGTCCTAAATGGCTTACCCCTTATCCTCAGACTGTGACCCCTGGTTCTGGACTTCCCCAACATTGGGAACATTCTTCCTGCATCTAACCTGTCTAAACCCTTCAGAATTTTAAACGTTTCCATGAGGTCCCCTCCCATTCTTCTGAACTCCAGTGAATACAAGCCCAGTTGATCCAGTCCTTCTTGATAGGTCAGTCCCGCCATCCCGGGAATCAGTCTGGTGAATCTTCGCTGCACTCCCTCAATAGCAAGAATGTCTTTCCTCAAGTTAGGAGACCAAAACTGTACACAATACTCCAGGTGTGGCCTCACCAAGGCCCTGTACAACTGTAGCAACACCTCCCTGCCCCTGTATTCAAATCCCCTCGCTATGAAGGCCAACATGCCATTTGCTTTCTTAACCGCCTGCTGTACCTGCATGCTAACCTTCAATGACTGATGTACCATGACACCCAGGTCTCGTTGCACCTTCCCTTTTACTAATCTGTCACCATTCAGATAATAGTCTGTCTCTCTGTTTTAACCACCAAAGTGGATAACCTCACATTTATCCACATTATACTTCATCTGCCATGCATTTGCCCACTCACCTAACCTATCCAAGTCACTCTGCAGCCTAATAGCATCCTCCTCGCAGCTCACACTGCCACCCAAGTTAGTGTAATCCGCAAATTTGGAGATACTGCATTTAATCCCCTCGTCTAAATCATTAATGTATAATGTAAACAGCTGGGGCCCCAGCACAGAACCTTGCGGCACCCCACTAGTCACTGCCTGCCATTCTGAAAAGTACCCGTTTACTCCTACTCTTTGCTTCCTGTCTGACAACCAGTTCTCAATCTACGTCAGCACACTACCCCCAATCCCATGTGCTTTAACTTTGCACATTAATCTCTTGTGTGGGACCTTGTCGAAAGCCTTCTGAAAGTCCAAATATACCACATCAACTGGTTCTCCTTTGTCCACTTTACTGGAAACATCCTCAAAAAATTCCAGAAGATTTGTCAAGCATGATTTCCCTTTCACAAATCCATGCTGACTTGGACCTATCATGTCACCATTTTCCAGATGCACCGCTATGACATCCTTAATAATTGATTCCATCATTTTACCCACTACCGATGTCAGGCTGACCGGTCTATAATTCCCTGTTTTCTCTCTCCCTCCTTTTTTAAAAAGTGGGGTTACATTGGCTACCCTCCACTCCATAGAAACTGATCCAGAGTCAATGGAATGTTGGAAAATGACTGTCAATGCATCCGCTATTTCCAAGGCCACCTCCTTAAGTACTCTGGGATGCAGTCCATCAGGCCCTGGGGATTTATCGGCCTTCAATCCCATCAATTTCCCCAACACAATTTCCCGACTAATAAAGATTTCCCTCAGTTACCCCTCCTTACTAGACCCTCTGACCCCTTTTATATCCGGAAGGTTGTTTGAATCCTCCTTAGTGAATACCGAACCAAAGTACTTGTTCAATTGGTCTGCCATTTCTTTGTTCCCCGTTATGACTTCCCCTGATTCTGACTGCAGGGGACCTACGTTTGTCTTTACTAACCTTTTTCTCTTTACATATCTATAGAAACTTTTGCAATCCGCCTTAATGTTCCCTGCAAGCTTCTTCTCGTACTCCATTTTCCCTGCCCTAATCAAACCCTTTGTCCTCCTCTGCTGAGTTCTAAATTTCTCCCAGTCCCCAGGTTCGCTGCTATTTCTGGCCAATTTGTATGCCACTTCCTTGGCTTTAATACTATCCCTGATTTCCCTAGATAGCCACGGTTGAGCCACCTTCCCTTTTTTATTTTTACGCCAGACAGGAATGTACAATTGTTGTAATTCATCCATGCGGTCTCTAAATGTCTGCCATTGCCCATCCACAGTCAACCCCCTAAGTATCATTCGCCAATCTATCCTAGCCAATTCACGCCTCATACCTTTAAAGTTACCCTTCTTTAAGTTCTGGACCATGGTCTCTGAATTTACTGTTTCATTCTCCATCCTAATGCAGAATTCCACCATATTATGGTCACTCTTCCCCAAGGGGCCTCGCACAATGAGATTGCTAATTAATCCTCTCTCATTACACAACACCCAGTCTAAGATGGCCTCCCCCCTAGTTGGTTCCTCAACATATTGGTCTAGAAAACCATCCCTTATGCACTCCAGGAAATCCTCCTCCACCGTATTGCTTCCAGTTTGGCTAGCCCAATCTATGTGCATATTGAAGTCACCCATTATAACTGCTACACCTTTATTGCATGCACCCCTAATTTCCTGTTTGATGCCCTCCCCAACATCCCTATTACTGTTTGGAGCACAGTTAATTCATCCACCTTATTGCGGATACTCCTTGCATTAAGACACCAAGCCTTCAGGCTTGTTTTTTTAACACCCTTTGTCCTTTTAGAATTTTGCTGTACAGTGGCCCTTTTTGTTCTTTGCCTTGGGTTTCTCTGCCCTCCACTTTTCCTCATCTCCTTTCTGTCTTTTGCTTTTGCCTCCTTTTTGTTTCCCTCTGTCTCCCTGCATTGGTTCCCATCCCCCTGCCATATTAGTTTAAATCCTCCCCAACAGCACTAGCAAACACTCCCCCTAGGACATTGGTTCTGGTCCTGCCCAGGTGCAGACCGTCCGGTTTGTACTGGTCCCACCTCCCCCAGAACCGGTTCCAATGCCCCAGGAATTTGAATCCCTCCCTGCTGCACCACTGCTCAAGCCACGTATTGATCTGCGCTATCCTGCGATTCCTACTCTGACTATCACGTGGCACTGGTAGCAATCCCGAGATTACTACTTTTGAGGTCCTACTTTTTAATTTAGCTCCTAGCTCCTTAAATTCTGCCGCCCTTACCCGGTCTGGCCTATAGGTGACTCCAGACCCACAGCAATGTGGTTGACTCTTAACTTCCCCCTGTGGTTCAAGAAGGCGGCTCACCACCACCTTCACAAGGGGCAATTAGGGATGGGCAATAAATGCCGGCCTTGCCAGCGACGCCCACATCCCAGGAAGGGATAAAAAGTAAATGTTCCTTAAGCAGTGCAGTATTGCGATGGGTATAGACAATGTAGTCAGAGATTTGGCAGGATGTCAGGGAAGCGATTAACACAGTTCACATGGGAATCACTGAGGAGATCAAAGAGAAAAAAAGGCTCCAAATATTTCTTTGGTCTGAGCCTACATGGGGGATTTTGACATCCATCACCAAGCCTACGTGAGAAGCAGTAGTGGCAAAACAACTAGGCCTAGAAATTCGGGTCGTTTGCCCCTCAGTCTTTTCGCCTGTGGGTGCGATACCGTTCTGTGGAACGGTTTAATTGCAGCGTTCGATCATCGATAGCACCGCTAATGACACCCGCTAAAGTCAGCAGGATTCTAGTGGTGGTGCACTAAGGGGAGACCCCACCTACGCGGCAGTGCTATGCGTCCACCCCACTACCGCCCCAGAAAGGAAGTGGGGTGTGTTATTCTCCACTTTCTTTCGGGAGGGGTGGGGGTAACCCCAAGTTCTCGCCAGACGTGAGGCTTCTGGCACAAAGTCTCGCATCCTGCGGGTTTTACCTCCCCTAGAGTTCAGTCCAGGCATGCATTTTCTAGGAAGCAAAAAGCAAAACATGTTCAGGGTCCCTGGTTTCTCTGCTTGTTCCGTCCTACGTGTAGTTCAGGTCCACTAACGCTTCTGTCTTGGGACAACAAATGCTGCAGTGAAACCTTCCCACGGGACGGTATCGCGACCACACCAACTGTGGAAGCTCCTGCCCAAAGTCACATTTCAAGGAAAGGATTCCAGCATTACATAATGTCCCCCATTGCTTTCTTGAGAAGAGCAAATAATGCACATTTATAAAGTGTGTCTTATGTGCCTCAAGGATGCCTTGGGACATTTTACTACGTTAAAGGTGCTATATGAATACAAGTTGTTGTTGTTGTAGGGTGTCCCAAAGTATATCGCATCCAGTGAATGACTTTTGAAGAGCAGTCACTGTTGCTATAAAACACAAAAGCCTACATTATCTAAGAGATAAAATGTGAGTTTTCTGGGGGAAAGAAAGCTTTGACCAAAGCTTTGACTGTTGATAAAAAAACTTGGACCTGGTCCGGGAAAAATAAAAAGTAAAAAGCTGCAAAACTGTGGAATATAAACAAAAACCATAAAATGCTGCCGACATCGTGAGCTGGAAGAGGCCATTAATCAGTTACATAAATTATTTGATTAGCTGATTGGCTGTTTTTGCCTGTGGTCTGTTGTGTACGTCACAGTGTCAGCCGTGACTCAGTGAGCAGCACCCTCGCCTCTGAGTCAGAAGGTTGTGGGTTCAAATCCCACTCCACAGACTTGAGCACATAAACCTAGGCAGCTGCTCCCCGTGCAGTGCTGAGGGTTATGTGCCACTTTTGCTTCTAACAATGAGACCAGTAAGGATTAAGGCAGGCTGAATTCTGGACATCTTTACTTTCTTCTCCCTTTATGTAATGTCAGATAGATCTCAATTCATCCTTCATGCAAATTGTCCACTGGTGAATTGTCATTGGCTTTTGGTTGTCATAAGTGTCTTTCATTTGTACCGAACCACCTTTGTCAAAGACAGCCCTTCGATACACGGGACATTTCATTCTGCCCGGAACATAAGAACATAAGAATTAGGAGCAGGAGTCGGCCATTCGGCCCCTCGAGCCTGCTCCGCCATTCAATGAGATCATGGCTGATCTTCTGCCTCAACACTTTCCTGCACTGTCCCCATATCCCTTGATTCCCATAATATCCAAAAATCTATCGATCTCAGCCTTGAATATACTCAAAGACTGAGCCTCCACAGCCCTCTGGGGCAGAGAGTTCCAAAGATCCACCATCCTCTGAGTGAAGAAATTCCTCCTCATCTCAGTCCTAAATGGCCGACCCCTTATCCTGAGACTGTGACCCCTGGTTCTAGACTCCCCAGCCCGGGGGAAACATCCTCCCTGCATCTACCCTGTCAAGCCATGTAAGAATGTTGTATGTTTCAATGAGATCACCTCTCATTCTTCTAAACTCTAGGGAATATCGGCCCAGTCTACTCAATCTCTCCTCATAGGACAATCCCCCCATCCCAGAAATCAGTCTGGTGAACCTTGGTTGCACTCCCTCAATGGCACGTATATCCTTCCTTAGGTTAGGGGACCAAACCTGTGCACAATACTCCAGGTGTGGTCTCACCAGGGCCCTAGAAAATTGCAACATAATATATGAATAGTATAACATAGTTATGCATCGCAAATCTGTTCTGGAGCAAATCTTTTCAGATCATGTGAATATTGTGCTTTTCCATTTGTTAACTGTTGGTTTTATGTAACTTTTCTATGTACAGGGACAGCATGGAGCATGGTTACAGTGAGGAAAGTGAGCCATCGTTACCAAACTTAAGGCCACGACACAGTGAGCTCATCCCCACGCCCTGTGGTCCTGTAAGTATGACATCTTTGTGCTGTTTGTGACTTTGCTGTAGTGAGATTGCATGCCCAGTTAACATAATGGGCCGGGCTTGTGTCGAGGGCATATTCTCGCAGGCAGTTAACGCCTTCTGTGAGGCTCCAACACCTATTGCCGTCCTTGTCAGCCATGGCTCAGTGGGCAGCACTCTCTCTCACCTCTGAGCCAGAAGGTTGTGGGTTCAAGTCCCACTCTAGGGACTTGAGCACAAAAAAATCTAGGCTGACACTCCAGTGCAGTGCTGAGGGAGTACTACACTGTCGGAGGTGCCGTCTTTTGGATGAGACGTTAAACCGAGGCCCCGTCTGCTCTCTCAGGTGGATGTAAAAGATCCCATTTCGAAGAAGAGCAGGGGAGTTCTCCCCGATGTCCCGGGGCCAATATTTATCCCTCAATCAACATAACAAAAACAGATTATCTGGTCATTATCACATTGCTGTTTGTGGGAGCTTGCTGTGCGCAAATTGGCTGCCGTGTTTCCCACATTACAACAGTGACTACACTCCAAAAGTGCTTCATTGTACTGAGACGGCAGACGGGGTTTCAGTTTAACGTCTCATCCAAAAGACGGCACCTCCAACAGTGCGGAGCTCCCTCAGTACTGCACTGGAGTGTCAGCCTAGATTTGTTTGTACTCAAGTCCCTGGAGTAGGACTTAAACTCACAACCTTCTGACGCAGAGGCGAGAGAGAGTGCTGCCCACTGAGCCATGGCTGAGTGGAAACATCTTCTCTAAGTCTACCCTGTCAAACCCTTTCACAATTAAAGCCCTCCATTAAGTTGTGTGTTTCCAAGCTAATGAGGAAAGGTGTGTCAGGAGCTTTTTGATGCAGAAACTGCCCTTTAAAGATAAACTTCAGGTTTACATGAAATAGAGAAAAGTAATTTTTTTCTCCCTCCCCTCACAGGTGAAACAATTTTCAGAACTCACCTGCTGGGAGAAGGCCTACACCATTGTTGCAGCCTGCTCTCTCTTGACTTTGTCCGCGGTTACAGTTGAAAGCATCGTCCGACAGGCTATTGCCGACCGTAAAGGAATTATCCCTGGCCCAGTCGACGAGGATTTCACTATCTCAGTGATTCAGCTCATCGGAGTAGGTAAGAGGCATTGGGTTTTTGCACTGCGCATGTGTGCAGCTCCCCGCTGCTCCCCCACAACCACTCCCGTGCAGCTCCAGCGCAGTTCCCCACAGCGACCCGCACAGCTCCTCCGCAGCGACTCCCCTGCAGCTCCCGCGCAGCGGGATCACCGACTTATAACGGGCCACGCAACCCCTTAAAGGGGCCATACACCCCCACAAAATTAAGGGGGACATTGACTGTGAGTAATTTTAATGGAGAAATGCTTACTGTGTAACATTCCTCTGACTGCTGTTTAAATGCAGTTGTTATTTTAAATGTGTTCACGGCTGCATCAAAACAGAGAAACAAGTTGCAGGCCCCACTAGGCGACTCACTGGCTTTTACATTGAATGATAGAAATTTACAGCGCGGAAGGAGGCCATTCGACCCATCGTGTCCGTGCCGCCTGACCAAGAGCTACCCAGCCTAATCCCACTTCCCAGCTCTCGGTCCGTAGCCCTGTAGGTTACAGCACTTCAGGTGCACATCCAAGTACTTTTTAAATGTGGTGAGGGTTTCTGCCTCTACCACCCTTTCAGGCAGTGAGTTCCTGACCCCCACCACCCTCTGGGTGAAGACATTTCCCCCTCAAATCCCTTCCAAACCTCCCCCCAATTACTTTAAATCTATGCCCCCTGGTTATTGACCCCTCTGCTAAGGAATAGGTCCTTCCTATCCACTCTATCCAGGCCCCTCATAATTTTATAAACCTCAATAAGGTCTCCCCTCAACCTCCTCTGTTCCAAAGAAAACAACCCCAGCCCCAGCCTATCCAATCTTTCCTCATAGCGAAAATTCTCCAGTTCAAGCAACATCCTCGTAAACCTCCTCTGTACCCTCTCTGGTGCAATCACATCTGATGTAATGTGGCGACCAGAACTGCACGCAGTACTCCAGCTGTTGCCGAACTGGTGTTTTATAGAGTTCGAGCACAACAAGCACGGAAGAAATCACGCACGCGCGAAAATGCGAATGGACCACGCAGCCAGTTAAAGGGACCACGCATGCAGAAAGTGAGAGGGAACGTGAATGATTTCATCGACCTTACTTAATGACACCAGCAGTGATCCTGGCTCCGGGCACTGTGCAGTCACGTATGATAATCTTTACTTGTGTTTGTGGATCATAAAGTTCAGTTCCCCATTCGGTCGGGGCACGCGTGGGAAATTCTGATTTTCGGCTTCTTTTTCTTGCTTTCTCCGACATTTTGAAGGGTTTTGTGATCCAGAATCTGAAGCCAAACATGAAAGCAGTTGTAATGGATCACAGTTGACTCTTGATTTTTGTGTCAGCCTCCCGGAGTCGAGGATGACTTGCTTCCACACTAACATGAGTTCTAATCTCACTTTCCAGCTCTGGGTCCGTAGCCCTGTAGGTTACGGCACTTCAAGTGCACATCCAAGTACTTTTTAAATGAGGCTGATGAGACCAATGTGGGAGCCAGGTCTCGAACTTCATTTTAGAGGGCGGAAGATGCCTGTGCGTGAATTATTTTATCGTAGGGTGGCCGTTGCACACCAGCCACCACACGGGCTTGGCAGAGCGAGGTCTTGGTCCAGTGGCAAGGGGGTCCAAGACGACTGGAGACCAGGCTCTGCTGCATGGGCCTAGCACACACACACACACACACACACTTTCCTACTGACCCCCTCCCTCCCTCGGGTCCTCTCTCCCTGGTTTTCAGAGATTACCAGAACCACTTGTTTACGATTTTGATCACATTACAAAAATGAAGGAGCGCAAGGTTTTTGGGTCTGAAGCTGATCAGCCAAACCAAATTATTTGTGCAGAGCTGGAGGAATCTTTTTGCCGTTTTTACTCAATGACTATCAAACAGAAAGCCTACCTGTATACAGGTGCCAGAGCTCCTGATAGAGACGTACACGGGTGTTTGATGAGCGACTCCTTCCTCACAGCTGATCAAAACATTGCTCTGTGTTCGACCAAGGAGCCTGCTGGGAAACCGTTGGTCATTTTCCAAATGAGGCAGAACCTGAATGGGAATCAAGGCTGGAATCTGAACTCACGAGCTAATAGACTGAGAGCCAAATTGGCATCATAAGACTGTCCTAAATTATTTAAAGACATGGGATTAATTTTTAGAATAGTACAGTTGTAGTTTAAACTTTCCAAAATCCAATCTTATCAACAATCAGGAACGAGAACCAGTTTTCTATCTGACCCGCTGCAGTTTGCTGGAGTCACCTTTTTGTGTTCCCTCAGAGTGGGGAAGAAAGACTTGCATTTATATAGCACCTTTCATGACCACCAGACATCCCAAAGCGCTTTACAGCCAATGAAGTACTTTTTAAGTCTAGTCACTGTTGTAATGTTGGAATCAGCAATGTGATTGTTGTGTATGTAATAACTCGATAGACTGAATACTGTAAACCTTATTCCGGCCCAAAGTGCCCGTATTACATGATGGCTTGCTTTACGTACCTGGCGCGCACACGTGCGTACAGCCTCCGACAGTGGCGCCCCCTGGTGGCTAGTAACCCCAAGCATACATACATGACAACATCCCCCTTCAAGATCTTAGTAACAGTCTTTTTACAAGTTGAGACGGTCCGGGACATTCCATTCACGAGTTGATCATCTCAGTTCAACTCCGGCCTTGGGTGAACGTTCTGAGTCTGTTATGACTGGGGGCTGGGGCCGATCTGATGGGAGTGGCAATGACCATATCAGGGATTGAAAGTCCAGATTCACTGATGACAGCAGAGTCCTCTGATGACTGAGGGTAGGTTGGTTGGTCACTGATTGTGTCTTCCTCAGTCTGTTTCGGTTCATCCATGTGTCGCAGCTTTATCTGATCAACATGTTTCCTGCATGTTTGCCCATTCTTGAGCTTGACGATAAACACTTTGTTACCCTCCTTGGCCGTAACAGTACCGGCGACCCACTTGGGACCTTGACCATAATTTAGTACATACACAGGATCGTTAACAGAAATATCGCGTGACACAGCAGCGCGATCATGATACCACTGCTGACTTTGACGTCTGTATTCAACATGATCGATCAAGTCAGAATGGATGAGAGAGAGCTTGGTCTTGAGACCTCTCTTCATCAATAGTTCAGCAGGGGAGACCCCGGTAAGTGTGTGGGGTCTTGTCCTGTAACTAAGCAATATGCGTGACAAGCGAATCTGCAGTGAACCTTGAGTTACACGTTTCATACTCCGCTTGATGGTTTGGACAACACGCTCTGACCATTAGAAGCAGGTTTGAATGGTGCTGACGTCACATGTTTGATATCATTGAGTTTCATGAACTCTTGAAACTCCAGACTTGTGAAGCAAGGTCCGTTGTCGCCCAAAACGATGTCAGGCAGACCATGAATAGCAAACATGACATGAAGGCTCTCAATGGTAGCTGTGGATGTACTGGATGATATGATTATACAGTCTATCCACTTGGAATATGCATCCACCACAACATCTTACCCAGGAAGGGACCTGCAAAGTCGATGTGGATCCTGGACCATGGTTTGAATGGCCACGACCACAGACTCAGCAGAGATTCCACTGGTACTTTGCTTAGCTGCATGCAAGTGTTGCACTGATGCACACATGATTCCAGATCAGAGTCAATTCCAGGCCACCATACGTGAGACGTGGCGATGGCTTTCATCATGACACTACCGGGATGAGTGCTGTGTAGATCATGTACAAACTTCTCTCTGCCTTTCTTAGGCATAACAACACGATTACCCCACAGTAAACAATCTGACTGAATGGATAGTTCGTCTTTGCGACGGTTGTAAGGTTTGGTCTCATCACATATTTCCATAGGTATAGCAGACCAATCACCACTAAGGACACAATGTTTTACAACCGATAAAATCGGGTCCTGTCTGGTCCAGGTCCTAACTTGTTGAGCAGTGACAGGGGTTCCTTCACTCTCAAAAGCATCCATAACTAACAGTAGATCAGCAGGTTGTGGCGTCTTTACCTCCGGTGTGGGCAAAGGCAGACGGCTCAGTGCATCGGCACAATTCTCGGTGCCAGGTCTATGGCGAATGACATAATCATAGGCAGATAATGTCAGCGCCCACCTCTGGATGCGGGGCGATGCATTGGTATTGATACCTGTGTTTTCCGAAAACAATGAAATGAGTGGCTTGTGATCCGTTTCGAGTTTAAAACGAAGACCAAACAGGTACTGATGCATCTTTTTAACCTCATAAGCGCAGGCTAAAGCTTCTTTCTCTACCATGCTGGAGGCCCTTTCCGCCTTTGACAAACTTTTCGAAGCATATGCAACAGGTTGTAGTTTACCCGATTCATTAGCTTGTTGGAGCACGCAGCCAACCCCAAGCATCACAGGCCAATACTAGACGCTTACACGGATCATAATGTACCAGCAACTTGTTACAGCAAAGTAGATTTGTAGCTTTCTCGAAAGCTCTATTTTGAGACACACCCCAAACCCAGTTGTCGCCTTTTCTGAGCAGCATGTGCAGTGGCTCTAATAAAGTGCTCAATCTAGGTAAGGAATTACCGAAGTAGTTGAGTAGACCAAGGAACGAACGCAGCTCCATCACATTCTGAGGCCTGGGTGCATTTTTGATGACCTTGGTTTTCGAGTCCGTAGGCCTGATGCCATCAGCAGCCATCTTCCTCCCCAGAAATTCAACTTCCTGTGCCATGAAGATGCACTTCGAATGTTTCAGCCTGAGTCCCACTTTGTCCAGACGATGTAGAACCTCTTCAAGGTTGTTCAGGTGTTCGGCAGTGTCACGACCTGTGACCAAAATGTCATCTTGAAACACGACGGTTCTAGGGACGGACTTCAGTAGACTCTCCATGTTCCTCTGAAATATGGCTGCAGCCGAGCGAATTCCAAAAGGACACCTGTTGCAGATAAACAATCCTTTGAGTGTTGATGCATGTAAGTTTCTTAAACATGTCGACAAGCTCCTGTGTCATATAGGCCGACGTTAGATCCAGTTTAGTGAACGACTTCCCACTGGCTAGCATTGCAAACAGGTCATCAGTCTTCGGTAACGGGTACTGATCCTGTTTTGAAAATCGGTTGATCGTAACCTTGTAGTCTCCACAAATCTTGACAGTGCCATCACTCTTCAACACAGGAACAATGGGACTGGCCCATTCGTTAAATTTGACCAATGATATGACCCCTTCACATTGGAGTCTGTCCAGCTCAATTTCGACCTTCTCCCTCATCATGTACGCAACAGCCCGAGCTTTGTGATAGACGGGTCTTGTACCCGAGTCCAGGTAAATCTGCACCTTGGCTCCCGTGAAATTGCTAATGCCTGGTTCAAACAGTGAGTGAAACTTGCTCAGCACTTGAGCACATGAAGCGTCATCCACCGATGACAACACTTTGATATCGTTCCAATTCCATTCGATTTTTTCCAGCCAATTCCTGCCAAACAGTGTTGGACCATTTCCTGGAACGATCCATAATGATAGATCATGAACCACACCATCATACGACACCTTGACTACTGCACTGCCAAACACCGGTATGAATTCTTTGGTGTAAGTATGCAACTTGGCATTGACTGGACTCAGCTTAAGCTTCACAGCCTTAGTGTCCCACAGCTTGTCGAATGTCCTTTGGCTCATTATCGACTGACTCACACCCGTGTCCAATTCCATCGATAATGGCACGCCATTTAGTTTCACATTACCATTATCGGTTGGCTCTTTGTCAGGAATGAATACAGTCCATACACTTACTCCTCGGGTATCTTGGGTTGCATGTCCAGGTCCACGCTGGACTGGTCATCGTCATCCACATGGTGAGTCGCAGCACGCTTGCTCAGTTGTGGACACATTCACTTTCGAACAGCCTTTACTGATTTACTGTTTAGAACGACACTGATGACGACGTTGATTGCCCCCACAATGCCAACAGGGTGAAATTGGATTCGTGCAGCTACAGGTTTCACATAAGCAATCGAGTAGGCCCTGACATAAGCAGCTCTGCCATATGCCGACATAATCTTGTTTGCAGTACTTGCCATGGAGCTCCGACTCTTTGATGATATCTGCCTTAAATTATCATCTGTTGTCATGCATGCCTGGGCAATCGCGATGGCCTTGCTCAAATCCAGCTTCCGGAGGATCACCTCGTGGTTCATTCCTATTATGAAGAAATCTCGCAACATGTCTCCCAATGTGTCTTCGAACTTACATGGCCCAGCAAGACGTCTTAGGTCGGCTACGAATTCCGACACATCCTGGCCCTCAGAACGAACATGCGTGTAAAATCGATAGCGTGAGATGATGATGCCTTCTTTTGGTTTGAGATGCTCCTTCTACAACTATACATTGTTTCTACATTACAACAGTGACTACACTTCAAAAGTACTTCATTGGCTGTAAAGCGCACTGGGACCTCCTGAGGTGGTGAAAGGTGCTCTTTTTTTATATGCCCGCTTCTCCCGCAGCCGTCGGGAGCTCTCGAAATATCTGCACTGACCTCTGGGCCACTCTGCCCGTTCCGTCAGCGAGCTGCCTCTTCCTGGCTTCAACTAAATCCCACTCCAAATAATTTGCCGTTTGCCACTTCCGTGCCTGTGTCTGCGCAAAAACCAGGAAATCGCAGAACCTTTCGGGCCGGGAGCCATTTCGAGCCAGAAACGCGATTTGAAGAGGCGGTGCGTAACTGGAGTCATAGAGTCATTATTCCGGCACAGAAGGTGGCCATTCGGCCCATCGAGTCCATGCCGGCTCTCTGTGGAGCAACCCAGTCAGTCCCATTCCTCCGCTCTATCCCCGTGGCCCTGCAAGTTTATGTGCCTCAAGTGCCTATCCAATGTCCTTTCTGAGATCATTGATCATCTCTGCTTCCACCTCCCTCATCGGCAGCGAGTTCCAGGTCATTACCACTCGCTGCGTGAAATAGTTCTTCCTCACCCCCCCGCCCTCCCCTCCTCACCGTATGGAACGGACAGCAGTCAAAAAAGAGAGCTGTCCACTCCATACTCAAGCAGTTGGCAACTATATTGGAACCATTCTGTTCAACTGTACTGCAGCTTGGGTCGCTGACTACAGGAAAGGAGGGCGAGGATGTCGGAGGGTGGAATTGTGGGTGGAGTAGATTGTTGCTAGATGGAAAGAACAAAAGACTTGCATTTCTATAGCGCCTTTCACGACCTCAGGATGTCCCAAAGCGCTTCACAGCCAGTGATGTAGTTTTTGGAGTGTAGTCACTGTTGTAATGTGGGAAATGCGGCAGCCAATTTACGCACAGCAAGCTCCCACAAACAGCAATATGATAATGACCAAATAAATCTTTTTTTTTTTAGTGATGTTGTTTGAGGGATAAATATTGGCCCAGGACACCGGAGAGAACTCCCCTGATCTTTCAAATATTGCCACGGGTTCTTTTACATCCACCCGGGAGAGCAGATGTGACCTCTGACAGTGCAGCACTCCCCCAGCACTGCACTGGGGTGTCAGCCTAGATTCCTGTGCTCAAGTCCCTGGAGTGGGAAGGGAACGAGGTACCAGGCCCAGGTTCTTTGACCTGGAAACTGTGAGGGTTTAAGAAAAAAGAACTTGAGGTGAACTGTAAGATTTTAAACTGGTGGTTACATTAAAAGAGGATATGAAGAAATTAACTGCAGACATTTCACGTTTCCTCGGGAAATAATGGGAAACTGTGGTCTTATATTCCGTACTAATAAATTTGAACTTTAAGTCTCATCTACGTTTTTACTTTGAAGGGGTTTACAGTGTTCATACTTACTGTGTACACTACTACAATTTAGGAATGTCTCTGTGTTTCCCAATACCAATGCCCAGCAAATTTGATTGATTTGTAAGTTGAGAATTGTTTCAGGAATTGTCATCTTTACAGAAAGATTTTCTGCAGCCATGGTTGTTTCAAGCAGAGTTTCTGAACTGCAATACCCCTTCAAAGGCCGAGGGACAAGTTTACTTTCCTGAATGCCACTTCACTGTATGTTTGCATGTCTGTGTCGTCTCCTTGGGCGGGTGCTGCATGTCTGGCGATCAACACTTGCTGGTGAATGGTACACACTGCGATGGAGCATAATATAAACACTGTCCTCATCAACAGCCACACAGGGGGGAGTCTAGGGGAACCTACTGTATGTCCCAAGAACATGAGAATTAGGAGCAGGAGTTGGCCATTCGGCCCCTCGAACCTGCTCCGCCAGTCACTGAGATCATGGCTGATCTTCGACATCAACTCCATTTTCCCGCCCGATCTCCATATCCCTTTATTCCCCTATACTCCAAAAATCTATCGATCTCTGTCTTGAATATACTCAACGACTGAGCATCCACAGCCCTCTGGGGCAGAGAATTCCAAAGATTCACCACCCTCTGAGTGAAGACATTTCTCCTCATCTCAGTCCTAAATGGCCGCCCCTTATCCTGAGACTGTGACCCCTGGTTCTAGACACACCAGCCAGAGGGAAACATCCTCCCTGCATCTATCCCCCTCAGAATCTTAGATGCTTCAATGAGATCAGGCAGTGTCTGCGGAGAGAGACACAGAATTAACAGTTAGGGATATAACAGGGTTTTAAGTAAGTGGAGGGGCAGGGAAACCAGGGAGGGGAGGAAAGAACAAAAGGGAAGGTCTATGATTAGGGTGGAGGGCAGGAGAGATTAGAAGGACAAAAGGGATGATGGTGCGAGGCGAATGGAGGTGGTAACGGGACAAGTAAAGAAACTAAAGATGGGTCCAGAGAGGGTGCAAATGGGAATGGCAGAATCATCCAAAACATGGGGCAGGTTATGCTCTGAAATTATTGAACTTGATGTTGAGTCCAGAAGGCTGCAAAATGCCTAATCGAAAGACATGGTGATGTTCCTTGAGCTTACGTTGAGTTTCATTCGAACAGTGCAGGAGGCCAAAGACGGAGAGATCAGAGAGGGAGTGGAGCGGAGAATTAAAGTGACAGGCGACCGGAAGCTCGGAGTCACACTCGCAGACTGAACGGAGGTGTTCCGCAAAGCGGTCATCCAATCTGCCTTTGGTCTGCCCGATGTAGAGGACCTGTTACTGCTGCTGGCCAAGGAAAGCAGCTCTTGTCCACCGGTTATAAACCAGTTGATCAGTACTAGAAGCCCGTTCCTTAACGTACCAATTGCTCCAGCACTAACGCACTGCCCTCCCTGCTTCTCTCTCCCTAGTGTTCTGCTTTTATTACGTGTACCGTGGGATCTTCCAGGAGAATCGCCAGGAGCTGCTCGTGTTTATTTTCTCCATCTTTATTATGTTGCTGCGATCTGTAGTGAACTTTGTGGCAGCGAAATCAGAGGAAAGGAAAGAATTTGAGGTGGGTGCCACAAGCATGCCCCGTGTTGTCTGATCTACTGGGTGCCACAAGCATGCCCCGTGTTGTCTGATCTACTGGGTGCCCCGTCCCGTGTTGTCTGATCTACTGGGTGCCCCGTCCCGTGTCGTCTGATCTACTGGGTGCCCCGTCCCATGTGGTCTGATCTACTGGGTGCCCCGTCCCGTGTGGTCTGATCTACTGGGTGCCCCGTCCCGTGTTGTCTGATCTACTGGGTGCCCCGTCCCATGTGGTCTGATCTACTGGGTGCCCCGTGTGGTCTGATCTACTGGGTGCCCCGTCCCGTGTTGTCTGATCTACTGGGTGCCCCGTCCCGTGTTGTCTGATCTACTGGGTGCCCCGTCCCGTGTGGTCTGATCTACTGGGTGCCCCGTCCCGTGTTGTCTGATCTACTGGGTGCCCCGTCCCGTGTTGTCTGATCTACTGGGTGCCCCGTCCCGTGTTGTCTGATCTACTGGGTGCCCCGTCCCGTGTGGTCTGATCTACTGGGTGCCCTGTCCCGTGTGGTCTGATCTACTGGGTGCCCCGTCCCGTGTTGTCTGATCTACTGGGTGCCCCGTCCCGTGTCGTCTGATCTACTGGGTGCCCCGTCCCATGTGGTCTGATCTACTGGGTGCCCCATCCCGTGTGGTCTGATCTACTGGGTGCCCCGTCCCGTGTTGTCTGATCTACTGGGTGCCCCGTCCCGTGTGGTCTGATCTACTGGGTGCCCCGTCCCGTGTGGTCTGATCTACTGGGTGCCCCGTGTGGTCTGATCTACTGGGTGCCCCGTCCCGTGTTGTCTGATCTACTGGGTGCCCCGTCCCGTGTTGTCTGATCTACTGGGTGCCCCGTCCCGTGTGGTCTGATCTACTGGGTGCCCCGTCCCGTGTTGTCTGATCTACTGGGTGCCCCGTCCCGTGTTGTCTGATCTACTGGGTGCCCCGTCCCGTGTTGTCTGATCTACTGGGTGCCCCGTCCCGTGTGGTCTGATCTACTGGGTGCCCTGTCCCGTGTGGTCTGATCTACTGGGTGCCCCGTCCCGTGTTGTCTGATCTACTGGGTGCCCCGTCCCGTGTCGTCTGATCTACTGGGTGCCCCGTCCCATGTGGTCTGATCTACTGGGTGCCCCATCCCGTGTGGTCTGATCTACTGGGTGCCCCGTCCCGTGTTGTCTGATCTACTGGGTGCCCCGTCCCGTGTTGTCTGATCTACTGGGTGCCCCGTCCCGTGTGGTCTGATCTACTGGGTGCCCCGTCCCGTGTGGTCTGATCTACTGGGTGCCCCGTGTGGTCTGATCTACTGGGTGCCCCGTCCCGTGTTGTCTGATCTACTGGGTGCCCCGTCCCGTGTTGTCTGATCTACTGGGTGCCCCGTCCCGTGTGGTCTGATCTACTGGGTGCCCCGTCCCGTGTTGTCTGATCTACTGGGTGCCCCGTCCCGTGTTGTCTGATCTACTGGGTGCCCCGTCCCGTGTTGTCTGATCTACTGGGTGCCCTGTCCCGTGTGGTCTGATCTACTGGGTGCCCTGTCCCGTGTGGTCTGATCTACTGGGTGCCCTGTCCCGTGTGGTCTGATCTACTGGGTGCCCTGTCCCGTGTGGTCTGATCTACTGGGTGCCCCGTCCCGTGTTGTCTAATCTACTGGGTGCCCCGTCCCGTGTTGTCTGATCTACTGGGTGCCCTGTCCCGTGTGGTCTGATCTACTGGGTGCCCCGTCCCGTGTTGTCTGATCTACTGGGTGCCCCATCCTTCGAGTCATTCAGTCATCGCTTCCAGCCTTCAGAGCGGTTTCTCTGCCTCCAGCCGAGCAGGAGAGAGAAAGAAAACAGACTAGAAAAGGACAGGAAGATAAAGAAGGCAGATCAGTAAAGGAGAGAGAAGCCGAAAGGGAGAGAAAGAAAGTGAAATTGAAAATAAGAGAAAGCAAATGACCCAGAAAGAGAAGAGACGGGTTTGGATAAGGTAGACAGAGAAAGGCTGTTCCCATTAGCTGATGGTACCAGGACTAGGGGACACAGATTGAAGGTTTTTGGCCAGAGATACAGAGGGGATGTGGGGAAGAACGTTTTTACGCAGCGAGCGGTAATGACCTGGAACTCGCTGCCTACGAGGGAGGTGGAAGCAGAGATGATCAATGATTTCAAAAGGACATTGGATAGGCACTTGAGGGAAATAAACTTGCAGGGCCATGGGGATAGAGCGGGGGAATGGGACTGACTTGATTGGTCCACAGAGAGCCGGCATGGACTCGATGGGCCGAATGGCCTCCTGCTGTGCTGGAATGACTCTACGAATTAATCTGAAAGGGAGTGAGATTCAGAAAAGGAGCGAGAAAAAGTAAATCAGAAACCGAAAGAGTGAATCAAAGAAAGCAGAGAGAGCGAACCGGGAGGAGGGGGAAGAAAGAACGGGAGAGGGGAAGAGAGTAACGAGAACTAGAAAAGGAGACAGAGTAACAGAAAAGAGGAGAGGAGGACATAGAAGGGAAGGAGGGGAGGAGAGCAAAAAAGCGAAGGATAGAGTGAAAAATAGAGGGGATGGAGAAAAATGAAAAGGCGGGGATGAGAAAGTGTTGCAGGGAAGAATGTGAGGGGAAAGAGAGAGAGATAAATGGAAGCGAAGGAGGAGTGAGAGACAGACGGGAAGGATGGAGCAGTGAGCTATGCAGAGGGAAAGATGGAGTGGCTCAAATGATGGCAGTGTGAGAGACAGACAGGGAAAGGACAGACAGACACACACACAAGGTTGTTGTGATCGAGAAATTCACATACACAGAAGGAGAGGGGAAAGTGAGAGCGAGATAGAAGGGACAGAGGAGAGATGCACAAGGGTTGGAGCAGAAATGTTTGTCAGACGTAACAGTCTTGGGGCAGTGGGATCCGGGGAAGGAGAGCATCCTGAATACCCGGAGAAAAAGGGGTTTAATAAACGGATTGGTTTGGCCCTCTTAGACAGAGGGCTGATGGCGGGGTTGATGGGGGCGGGTGGGGAGTGCAGATATCAAATAAGCCGTGAAGAAATGACTTAAAAATATGAAATTATAATAAAATAGAATTTTGCTCCAAAGATTCCAGAGTTTAAAAAAAATTCATTCCTGGGATGTGGGCGTCGCTGGCAAGGCCGGTATTTATTGCCCATCCCTAATTGCCCCTTGAGAAGGTGGTGGAGAGCCGCCTTCTTGAACCGCTGCAGTCCGTGTGGTGAAGGTGCTCCCACAGTGCTGTTAGGGAGGGAGTTCCAGGATTGTGGCCCAGCGACGATGAAGGAACGGCCGATATATTCCCAAGTCAGGATGGTGTGTGACTGGGAGGGGAACGTGGAGGTGATGGTGTTCCCATGGACCTGCTGCCCTTGTCCCTCTGGGTGGTAGAGGTCGCGGGTTTGGGAGGTGCTGCCGAAGACATTACGTCTGTTGAGACACAAAATTACAAAACATTTTCACTTTCAACTTGAACAGTACAATCTGCTGTAAACAAAACTGCTTCCTGATGGTCCCACTTGCCCAACATTGTTCCCTAAATATGTGGAATATTTCACAAGTGTACTGAACGGCTTTTTCCTCTGCCAGGAAAGCAGCTTGTGCGATTATCAAATTGCAATCTTCAGCGTTTTCAATGTTATTGTCCCTGCTATCCATCAACCTGCACTTTGTCAGTCTTTCCCTCTTCCCACCTCCCTCTTTTTAAATGGTTTTCACCCCTCCGTCTCGTTGGTATCTCCTTGTGCTTTTGTTGGCTTCTTTTCCTGACCCTTGCCCTCTTGTGTTACCGAGAAGTGACCCAGTTGGCGACACTCTTGTCTCTGAGTGACACGACTGTGGGCTCAAGCCCGTCCGGCACTTTGATCTTGGCTGACAGTTCAGTGCGACCAAAAGTGCCCTTTCTGTATGAGCTGTGAGCGCCACAAAGAGGCATGGACTCACCAGCTAATCGGCCCGGAGTCACCGACGTTTCATAAATTGCCCTCCTATTTTTCTCCAGCGGTGCTCATCACAGCGCCGCCCATGTGGCACGCTCCGACCCCCCCACCGACTGGTGGCGGCTCCTGTCCGTCCCGCGTGGGAAATTGCCCCGCGTGTATTTGCCCCGCGGGAGAGGACCGCCGGCGCTTGGTGCCCCCGATAGCGTTCCCTGGCGGGGCGCTGTATGTGGTTGGGTGGTGCGTCCGCCGTTAAAGGGGAGGGCACTCCGCCATGGCCGCCATTTTATTTACATTGTTGGTCCGACCATGGCGCCCACGGGTTCGGCCTGGCCTCCAACAGGCAGCCCCCCCTCTTGGTGCCGATTGTCAAGATCAGTGAGTGCGCCCCCTTTGGGTCGGAGGGCAATTTCGGCCCCAGTGCCTTTCTATCAGACGAGACAGTTACACTGAGGTCCTTCCTCCTCCGGTGGTCCGGGGGAACGTTAAGACCCCACGGCAGTATTCAAAGAAACATGGAAACAAGAACAGGGCGATCTCTCCATGTCCTGGCAAACATTCCTCCCTCAACCACCACGGCCAAAAAATAGATTTTAAATGAAAAACTCGATTGTCATTGTGTGGGACAGACTGCCTGTTTAACAAGCTCAGCAATTCTGGGTTAAACACGAGCGCTCAGGCTGCTGGGTCAGACTTGACAATGATCATCGAGTAACTGTCGAAGAGGACTTCAGGCAGGTACTAAAGGCACCGACATGTCCATTGATGTCGGCACACTGAGGTGTCTAAGGAGCGTGGTTTTCAGCAGTTATTTGCAGAAAGCTACGCTTTCGATAGTTACGCTGTATGTGCATAAAGTCTGCTCCGTATTCTCCACCCACTCGTGCCTCGTGTTTACTTGAAACGTGTCATTGTGAACCAGCAGAGGAGGGAGCTTGACCAACAGTTGATCCTTAACACTTTACAATGACGACAACTTGCATTTATATAGCGCCTTTAATGAAGTAACACGTCCCAAGGCACTTCACAGGAGCGTTATCCGACAAAATCTGACACCTGGCCACATAAGGAGATATTAGGACAGGCGACCAAAAGCTTTGTCGAAGAGGTAGGTTTTAAGGAACGTCTTAAAGGCAGAGCTTGGGGCCCAGGCAACAGAAGGTACGGCCACCGATGGTGGAGCGATTAGAATGGGGGTGCTCAAGAGGACAGAATTAGAGGAGCGCAGACATCTTGGGGGGTTGTGGGGCTGGAGGGGGTTACAGAGATAGGGAGGGGCGAGGGCCATGGAGGGATTTGAAAACAAGGATGAGAATTTTCAAATCGAGGCGTTGCTTAACCGGAAGCCAATGTAGGTGATGGGTGAGTGGGACTCGGTGCGGGTTAGGACATGGGGGCAGCCGAGTTTTGGATCACCTCTAGTTTACGTCGGGTAGAATGTGGGAGGCCAGCCAGGAGTGCGTTGGAATAGTCAAGTCTAGAGGTAACAAAGGCACGGATGAGGGTTTCAGCAGCGGATGAGCTGAGGCAAGGGCAGAGACAGGCGATGCTACGGAGATGGGAATAGGCAGCCACATTGCTGTTTGTGGGACCATCCAGTTGGCTGCCGTGTTTCCTACATTACAGCAGTGATGACGTTCCAAAAGCTATTTCATTGGCTGTAAAGCGCTTCAGGACGTTCTGTGGTCGTGAAAGGCGCTATTGAAATGCAAGACTTTCTTCTAACTATTAATTTTTTCCTGGGTTTCTCGTGGAAGTGTCGAGGTAATGAATCCTTCATTGCTGGAGTCTCTGGGCCAGCTGGAGGGTTAGTGACTCAGAAACATTAAGCAGCTGCCCAGCCAGGGGCCAGCGACAGCTCGCGGAGATGGGCTGGAAACGGCTCACTGCAGCGTAGCAGTAAATTCTCGGAAGGACCGAGAAGATGTTGGTCATTGTATAAACACTAATTCTGCTCGTTTTTGTACATTTTCTCTCAGATACGGTTTGGGTGCATTGCGGCATTTGGGGTATTTCTCTTGACGATAAGTATCATTTACCTGGTCAAGAGTCCCAGCATGATGGCCTTCCGAGTGGGTGGAGCCTTTGAAAGTTCGCAGTCACAATACTTCATGCTGAATCTTTCCTTTTCAATGGTGACTTTTGACCTACAAGCTCAGGTATCTGTGGAGAAGTTAACACTGTTTATGTGACCGAACCCAGATCATCTTTCTGGAGCAAGATGATTTAATGTTTTTGTATTTTATAAGCCCACTTTGAGCGTGCAAGTCTGTATCTGTGATTCTCTCTCACTCCCCGTCCCAGTCTGTGTTTGTCTCTGCCTCTCCACCAACCCTTCCTGACCCCTCTACTGTTGGCAAACTGCTTGTCCAACATCCAGTCTTGGATCGGCCGGAATTTCCTCCGATTAAACGTTGGGAAAACCAAAGGCATCGTCTCTGGCCCCCGTCACAAACTCCGCACCCCTACCAACGATTCCATCCCCATCTTTGGCACTGTTCAACCAGACTGTTCAGAACCTTGGCGTCTTATTTGACCCAAGCTGAGCTTCATACCCCCTTATCCTCTCCAGTACAGGACCGCACACTTGGTAGGACATGGTAGGACACTGAGAAGTGTAGAGGAACAGAGGGACCTGGGAGTGCAGGTCCACAGATCCCTGAAGGTAGCAGGACAGGCAGATAAGATGGTTAAGAAGGCATACGGGATACTTGCCTTTATTAGCCGAGGCATGGAATACAAGAGCAGGGAGGTTATGCTTGAACTGTATAAAACACTGGTTAGGCCACAGCTGGAGTACTGAGTGCAGTTCTGGTCACCACATTACAGGAAAGATGTGATTGCACTAGAGGAGGGTACAGAGGAGATTTACGAGGATGTTGCCTCGACTGGAGAATTTTAGCTATGAGGAAAGATTGGATAGGCTGGGATTGTTTTCTTTGGAACAGAGGAGGCTGAGGGGAGACCTGATTGAGGTGCATAAAATGATGAGGGGCCTGGACAGAGTGGATAGGAAGGACCTATTTCCCTGAGCAGAGGGGTCAACAACCAGGGGGCATAGATTTAAAGTAATTGGGGGGAGGTTTAGAGGGGATTTGAGGGGAAATTTCCTCACCCAAAAGATGGTGGGGGTCTGGAACTCACGGCCTGAAAGGGTGGTAGAGGCAGAAACCCTCACCACATTTAAAAAGTACTTGGATGTGCACCTGAAGTGCCGTAACCTGCAGGGCTACTGACCGAGAGCTGGAAAGTGGGATTAGGCTGGATAGCTCTTTGTCAGCCGGCGCGGACACGATGGGCCGAATGGCCTCCTTCTGTGCTGTAAATTTTTATGATTCTTTGATATTTCCATCTCTGTAACAACGGCCGCCCCTGCCTCAAACCTCCCCGGTGTCTTTGCCACCTCCAGACCCCTTTCCCCAGGGACTGTGTGACATTATGGGGAGGCCTGCTTGCTCCTGACCCTGAGAGCTACACCGTGCTGCCCAAGGCAGCCATGTTGAAAGATAGGAGCCAAGACTTACCTTACCTTATGTTAAGCAACGCCTGGATTTCAAAATTCTCATCCTTGTTTTCAAATCCCTCCATGGCCCTCGCCCCTCCCTATCTCTGCAATCTCCTCCAGCCCCACAACCCCCCGAGATCTCTGCGCTCCTCTAATTCTGCCCTCCTGAGCATCCCTGATTATAATCGCTCCACCATCGGTGGCCGTGCCTTCTGTTGCCTGGGCCCCAAGCTCTGGAACTCCCTCCCTAAACCTCTCCGCCTCTCTACCTCTCTTTCCTCCTTCAAGACACTCCTTAAAACTGACCTCTTTGACCAAATCTTTGATCACTTGCGCTAATTTCTCCTTATGCGGCTCGCTCAGTGTCATACTTTTTATCTCATAATCGCTCCTGTGAAGCACCTTGGGACGTTTCACTACGTTAAAGGCGCTATATAAATACTTGTTGTTGTCACAGAAACAACATCAGAGACAATACGAGTCTGTTACAAACAGTGACTGTGGAAAACCACTTGGGTGTAAAGCAAGATTGCACACCGATCAGTAAAATATTTTGCTCACATTTTAAATTTATAATTCACAACAAAAGCTGAATTTGTGTCAGGATACGCACTCCTGACATCTGGTTAAACAGGAGCGTGAATCTTCCTCCCCCACCGAATTTCCCCCATCCCCCTCCTCCCCCCGAATTGCCCCCTCCCCTGGATTTGCCCCCCCCCAAACCTGGATCACCCCCCAGATCCCCCCCCCACTGACCAGGCTCAGTGGAACAGCCCCTGGATATCCTGCTCCCGCTCCCTCTCCCCCGCCCTCCCTCCCCCACAGATCCCCCCCCCCCCCCAGTGACCAGGCTCCGTAGAACAGCCCCTGGATATCCCGCTCCCTCTCCAGGTGGCGAGATGCCCACCAGAGCTCGGTTGCAGTTGGCAGCCCGACGAGAGTATCTCGCTGAGCCATGCCCGTGAGAATTCCTGTGGCCGCTCTCTGGTTCCGTCGCCCATCCCCCGCCCGACCCGCACCCAAAATGAAAATACATTCCGCAGAACAACCCTCAGCTGTGTGTTCCTTCACTGAAAAGCAAACCCGCGTGACCGTGCCAATAAATGTCGCTTCCCTTCCTCCGCAGCTCTGCCTGTGCGTGCTTGTCCTGACCTCAGGAATGTATCACGTTTCGCTGCAGCACAGCATCATCCTGGGAGTGGGCACCTTCTGGGCACTGTTCAAAGCGATCCTCGGCCTCATCGCTGTAAGTACTGCAGATCTGCTTTTGTCACCGTGTGTCTTACATGTGCAGAAACCCACCAGCAGATTTAGAGATTTCTTAGTCAAGCAATTGCAGAGTTTCCGCTTGGCCCCAATACAGATTGCATAATCTCTTCCTCCATGGGCACATCTCACCTACCCAAACCCAAAACACCTCGGTGCAGGTTGGCTCACCCGAGGCATAGATTGCTCTACAGAGAGCCGTCACGGACTTGATGGGCCGAATGGCCTCCTTCTGTGCAGTAATGACTCTATGCTTAGGGACTGTCTGTAAGTGTCAGCCGTGGCTCAGTGGGCAGCACTCTCGCCTCTGAGTCAGAAGGTTGTGGGTTCAGGTCCCACTCTAGAGACTTGAGCACAAAAATCTAGGCTGGCACTCCCAGTGCAGTGCTGAGGGAGTGCTGCACTGTCGGAGGGGCAGTACTGAGGGAGTGCTGCACTGTCGGAGGTGTTGTCTTTCAGATGAGACATTAAACTGAGGCCCCCGTCTGCTCTCTCCGGTGGACGTAAAAGATCCCACAGCACTATTTTGAAGAAGAGCAGGGGGAGGTGTCCTGGGGCCAATATTTATCCCTCAACCAACATCACTAAAACAGATTATCTGGTCATTATCACATTGCTGTTTGTGGGAGCTTGCTGTGCGCAAATTGGCTGCCGCATTTCCCACATTACAACAGTGACTACACTCCAAAAGTATTTAATTTGGCTGTAAAGTGCTTTGAGACGTCCGGTGGTCGTGAAAGGCGCTATATAAAGGCAAGTTTTTAAAGTGTGTGCAGGATAGTGAGAGTATGCCCACAGGCCTGTAGAGCTGTTGCAGTCGAGTGGGTCATTCAGCCTGACTGCCTGCCTTTTTTCCGCGGTTACGTTCGAGCCAGGGTGTCCCTGGAGATGGAGCACGCGGTGTCCACCGGTACGCTCGTGGCCTTCCGCGAGAGGTGGGCACCGGAGGGACTGGAGTGCATCATCACCCCCGGCAACCAAATTTTAATTTGAACCAGTAATGTAACAGTTAATTTGTTTAATTTGTCGGTTTTAGTGCCCCTCTAGAAGGGAGCATTTGATTTATTGTTTTACACAAAATAGTTGTAGAGCTGTTGCATTTTGAGTGCTTAACGAGTCACGTGATGTTCACAAGACTCAATAAAACCCCAGCCAGTTGGGTTCGGGGGATCCATGATGGGGCAGGTGGTTGTGAGCCTGGTGGATGAACTGGTAATGTGTAGTGTGATTGTTAAACTTTTAATAAACCAACTAGTTCTGAATAGCAATGTGTTGCTATGAATTCTTCAGCAAAGAGCCCATGAAGCAAATACATTACAGAGAGCTTCTCATGTTCGGCATGGTGACCAGAACAGCTCGCCATAAAACACTGTGCATTGCCGATATTGCTGTGCCCACACTGTGAACACATGCCGTAACCTGTGGAGTGGTGAATCCACCCGCTGCTGCTTGCTTTTCTACAACCCAATCCAGGGAGGCACCTGGGTCTAGAAGCACACGCTCTCATAACCGGCCTCCAAGCGGGGCCCTGGGTCAGCTGTCACCGCATGTCTCACAGTCTCTTCATCAGCAACATGACGGATGATGGCCAACAGCGAGGGAGAAAATAGGTGCAGGAGTAGGCCATTAGGCCCGGATTTCTCCGGGCCAAAGGACCATCCAGGGCCTTTTCTGTTGTGCTTGTTTTTTTATTCGTTCATAGGATGTGGGCATCGCTGGCAAGGCCGGCATTTATTGCCCGTCTCTAATTGCCCTTCAGAAGGTGGTGGTGAGCTGCCTTCTTGAACCGCAGAGGAGCAGTTAAGACTCAACCACATTGAACATAAGAAATAGGAGCAGGAGTCAGCCATATGGCCCCTTGAGCCTGCTCCGCCATTCAATAAGATCATGGTTGATCCGATCATGGACTCAGCTCCACTTCCCTGCCCGCTCTCCATAACCCCTTATCCCCTTATCATTTAAAAAACTGTCTATTTCTGTCCTAAATTTATTCGATGTTCCAGCTTCCACAGCTCTGACATTGCTGAAAGTCTGGAGTCACGTATGAACCAGACCGGGTAAGGGTGGCAGATTTCCTTCCCTAAAGAATCAGAGGGGTTTTTACGACAATCTGGTCATTTCATGGTCTGGCTTTTTATTCCAGATTTATTTAATGAACTTTATTTAAATTCCCCAGCTGCCGTGGTGGAATTTGAACTCATGTCTCGGGATCATTAGTCCCGGCCTCAGGATTACTGGTCCAGTACCTGCTTACTCATCACCAGGTGCTTTGACAAAGTAGGGTAGCTGTCGAGAGGCTGACTCGCCCTCAGGGTCCCCAGTGACAGGTCCGTGTGGGCAGGTCGCCTCACTTCCTGTTTCAGCCACAAACCCACCTGACCGCTTGACCCTGGACCCTGCCCCCGGGCTGGGAGAACCCATCATATCACATGTCTGGGATTTGTGGAGCATGAGGGAGGTATTTTGGATCCATCTTATACACTGCCAGAATTCAAATAACATGGGTTCAAACTGCATTCTTATCCTGAGTGTCAGGTGGTTTTGTGGTGGGCTTTCTCCGTGTGACCACAAGACAAAATGCACCAATGGAAGCCCTGGAAACAGTAACAAAGCTTCCCGAGCGTAGAGATCCAACTGGTCGATTTTTTTTGCCTACTGAACATGATCAGATTAATGTTTTTTTACAACATCTCCATGAACTATAATGTGGCCAGATTAAAAATAATGATGCAACCTGTTAAAGAATTCCTAATAAGAACATAAGAATTCGGAGCAGGAGTCGGCCATTCGGCCCCTCGAGCCTGCTCCGCCATTCAATGAGATCACGGCTGATCTTCGACCTCAACTCCACTTTCCCGCCCGATCCCCTTATCCCTCGATTCCCCACGAGTTCAAAAATCTATCGACCTCAGCCTTGAATATACTCACGACTGAGTCTCCACAGCCCTCTGGGGCAGAGAATTCCAAAGATTCGCCGCCCTCTGAGTGAAGAAATTCCTCCTCATCTCAGTCCTAAATGGCCGACCCCTTCTCCTGAGACTGTGACCCCTGGTTCTAGACTCCCCAGCCCAGGGAAACATCCTCCCTGCATCTACCCTTATTAAGAATGTTATACGTTTCAGTTAGAGCATCTCTCATTCTTTTAAACTCTAGGGAATATGGGCCCACTCTACTCAATCTCTCAATGAGACACCACAACACACCTTTTCCCGCGAGGTGATGATTTTTCCTTACTGTAATCCCTGTGGTTTTACACAGTTCATTTCCCTATGAAGTACTGGAATAGCAGCAGATATGGGAGCGCTCCCACTCGGGTCTAGTGCCGCAAATGGAAATGTATCACCGGTGAAATCGCGGATGTTTTTCTGAGGTTGATCAAACGTATTGTTGGGGCAGAAGGCAAGGATGCTCATTCTGAAACTGAGCGTGTTCCATCGGAACTGGGAAAACTCGACGGTGAGAACAGTGGTGGAAAAGTGTTCCGCTCACCAGTGCTGCTTTCGCGACTCGCGGTGTCTAGGCTCAAACCTACAGCCTCGCTCTTCATCCTCACTGCTGACAACAGGCCACGGGCTCATTTCCTCTTCCTCCACTATTTTTAGTTCAACTGAACACAGTTTGTTTCACATTCACTTAACGTGAAGAGTTGCCAAAATTATATCATTGTCGTACGAGAATGGTTCCAGGGATGAGGGACTTCAGTGACGGGGAGAGACTGGAGAAGCTGGGGTTGTTCTCCTTGGAGCAGAGAAGGTTGAGAGGAGATTTGATCGAGGTGTTCAAAATCATGAGGGGTCTGGACAGAGTAGAGAGAGAGAAACTGTTCCCATTGGTGGAACGGTCGGGAACCAGAGGACACAGATTTAAGGCGATTGGCAGAAGAACCAAAGGCGACATGAGGGAAAACGTTTTTACGCAGCGAGTGGTTAGGATCTGGAATGCGCTGCCTGAGAGGGTGGTGGAGGCAGACTCAATCATGGCTTTCAAAAGGGAGTTGGATAAATACCTGAAGGAAAAAAATTAGCAGGGCTACGGGGAAAGGGCGGGGGAGTGGGACTGGTTGAGGTGCTCCTGCAGAGAGCCAGCACGGGCTCGATGGGCCGAATGGCCTCCTGTGCTGTAACCGTTCTATGATTGTCAAATTGTGAGAAAAACAGATCATATCGCAAGTCCTTTGTAATGAATTAAACCAGGTTCATATAAAATGGCAGATTGTAAACCTTCTGGGGAAAGGCTGGGCTTGAAACATTGACTTTGCCATTCTCTCCATATATACCGTCTGTTTCCAGAACCTCCTGTGTCGCTTCAGATTTAAACATTTGCTGTTTCTTATTTTTTATTGAAATGAATGAAGCTGGGGTTACTGGGAGTGAGAAAGATTGAAAGCCCATTTAAGTGACCGGGACTCGATTCACTTTCAGTGGAGGAGATTGTGAACTCGATGAATGAGGCCGGGTTTATTTGGGGTGAATGGAGCGGGATTTTTGTAGGATGAGACATTGTGCAAATTCATCCAATTCCAGTTCAACCCACGGCACTATTTGAAGAGCACGAGGGGATTTCTCCTGGTGTCCTGGCCAACATTTATCTTTCAGTCAAGACAATGAAAAAATTAACTGTTTATTCTCTTCTCTGTTTGTGAAACTGTGTAAATTGGCTTTTGCCTCTTCGATCAGAATTTTTTTTCAAGACTTGGGTAATTTAACTACTGTCTGCCCATGTCCTAACTCACACCAAGTCCCGCTCACCCATCACCCCCTGTGCTCACTGCCCCGTGTCCTAACTCACACCAAGTCCCGCTCACCCATCACCCACTGTGCTCGCTGCCCCGTGTCCTAACTCACACCGAGTCCCACTCACCCATCACCCCCTGTGCTCACTGCCCCGTGTCCTAACTCGCACCGAGTCCCGCTCACCCATCACCCCCTGTGCTCGCTGACTCATGTCCCAACTCGCACCCAGTCCCGCTCACCCATCACCCCCTGTGCTCACTGCCCCGTGTCTTAACTCACACCAAGTCCCGCTCACCCATCACCCCCTGTGCTCACTGCCCCGTGTCCTAACTCACACCAAGTCCCACTCACCCATCACCCCCTGTGCTCACTGCCCCGTGTCCTAACTCACACCAAGTCCCGCTCACCCATCACCCACTGTGCTCGCTGCCCCGTGTCCTAACTCACACCGAGTCCCACTCACCCATCACCCCCTGTGCTCACTGCCCCGTGTCCTAACTCGCACCGAGTCCCGCTCACCCATCACCCCCTGTGCTCGCTGACTCATGTCCCAACTCGCACCCAGTCCCGCTCACCCATCACCCCCTGTGCTCACTGCCCCGTGTCTTAACTCACACCAAGTCCCGCTCACCCATCACCCCCTGTGCTCACTGCCCCGTGTCCTAACTCACACCAAGTCCCACTCACCCATCACCCCCTGTGCTCACTGCCCCGTGTCCTAACTCGCAGCGAGTCCCGCTCACCCATCACCCCCTGTGCTCACTGCCCCGTGTCCTAACTCACACAGAGTCCTGCTCACCCATCACCCCCTGTGCTCACTGCCCCGTGTCCTAACTCACACCCAGTCCCGCTCACCCATCACACCCTGTGCTCGCTGCCCCGTGTCCTAACTCGCACTGAGTCCCGCTCACCCATCACCTCCTGTGCTCGCTGCCCCGTGTCCTAACTCGCACCGAGTCCTGCTCACCCATCACCTCCTGTGCTCACTGCCCCGTGTCCTAACTCACACCCAGTCCCGCTCACCCATCACACCCTGTGCTCGCTGCCCCGTGTCCTAACTCGCACCGAGTCCTGCTCACCCATCACCTCCTGTGCTCGCTGCCCCGTGTCCTAACTCGCACCGAGTCCCGCTCACCCATCACCTCCTGTGCTCACTGCCCCGTGTCCTAACTCGCACCGAGTCCCGCTCACCCATCACCCCCTGTGCTCACTGCCCCGTGTCCTAACTCACACCGAGTCCCACTCACCCATCACCCCCTGTGCTCGCTGACCCATAGTGGCTCCCGGTTAAGCAACGCCTCAATTTCAAAATTCTCATCCTTATTTTCAAATCCCTACATGATCTCGCCCCTCCCTATCTCTGTAATCACCATCCAACTGTCAGAATCTCTGCCATTGTCATTGTGTGAAAGCTCTCAATATTATCTTTGGATTTTTACTCACCAGCAACACCAAGTTAATCTTACTGGGATCATGTGTAAAGTCCTGGAAATCGCTGTCTTGTAGGGACATCGATTCTGACTCTAGTTTTATACTGCAATGATCCACAATGACCAGCAGCTAATTACTGAGAGAATGGGACCGATACTCAGGGGCTGAAATTGTCCCCCTCTTTAAGGTCCATTACCGCCTCTAGGAGGCCTTTCCGATCGGGGGCAGGCGGCTGGGCCGACCCGCCTGAAGTTGCCCCCGAATCGGGGGCGGTGGAAACAGGATTGTGCCCCAGCCGTATTCCCGACCCCTTTCCGCCCTGCGGGACTGGAACCGCTGCTCAGTGCCCCCGACAGCTCTCCCCGGCGGGAAGCTGCCTGAGGCCGGGCGGCCTGTCCGCGCCTAAAGAGGAGGGCGCACCGCCGCGGCCGCCATTTTATTTTGATTGTCGGCCCGACAATGGCGGCCACGGGTTCGGCCGGGTACCCCTGCACCCCCTCCTGGGTACTGACCCGCTGGCCCGGCCGAAACCCTCCCTGGTGGCCCAGTGAGCGCCACAAAAGTGGCTGCTTTAACTGAAGGGGACAGCGTCGCTACACATCAGCACCACGCTGGTGACACCGTCCCGCCTTCTGCCCTTCAGCCGCCCCAAACACCGCAAATAAAAAAGTTAAAGAGGCCAATTCCCCTCTATTTTTCGCCCATGGATTCGGGTGGAGAATATTCATTTAATTCGAATTACGCACCCTGTTTGGGGCGGGGGGCAGTTTCGGCCCCTCAATGTTTACCTTCGTAGTCTGCACCAGACAGAGTTACTTTTCATCGACAGTATTGTCCAACTTCTCAATTCCATGTTGGTCTGTTTACCAGTGATCGGCAAGCCTAGAGTTTTACTGTTGCTCTACAGTCCAGTATTGCTACACTTCCGGTCAATGGCAGTAAGTACCCAGGGTGCCACAATCCGGCGGTCACTCTCAGGGACACTGCAGTTACCCTCTCACCAACGGTCCCTCTCAGGATGGTTTGAATTATTGCCAGATCTTTTCATTCTTACAGATCCTAAAGGAAAAGAAGATTCTTGTGTGGATATTCATGGCACAGAACCTACCAGAAGTGGCCTACCTGGTATACTTGCTCTATCTGGTGAGTGGTTTAATCGAGACCTTTCTATATCTGTGTGGGATTAGGTTCCAGTTGTAGACAGACGGGAGGAAGTCCCTGAATCTCACACACCAGCACCGGGGGTACGGTAGCACAGTGGTTACGTTACTGGACCAGTAATCCAGAACCCTGGACTGATGCTCCAGAGACACGAGTTCGAATCCCATCACAGCAGCCAGGGAATTTAAATTCAGTTAATTAAATAAATCTGGAATTAAAAAGCTACCATCACTGTGATGGTGACCCTGAAACTACTGGATTGTTGTAAACACCCATCTGGTTCACTAATGTCCTTTAGGGAAGGAAATCTGCTGCCCTTATCCGGCCTGGCCTATAGGTGACTCCAGACCCACAACAATGTGATTGATTCTGAATGGCCCAGCGAGACACTGCGTTGTACCAAAGCCAGCACTGTGGGAGCACCTTCACCACACGGACTGCAGCGGTTCAAGGCAGCTTACCACCTTCTCAAGGGGCAATTAGGGATGGGCAATAAATGCTGGCCTTGCCAGCGACGCCCACATCCTGTAAATTAAAAAGGCGCAGCTCCAGGCTGGTGGGTGTCGACACAGCTCTCGTTTCATAGAAAGGAAAAAAAATCTCTCTTGCATTTAATGGAGAGATTGATATAAGAAGCAGGATAGCTTACTGAGAGCAGCTCAGAATGTACTGTTTGCAGTTTTCACAGACAAGATAGAGGAGCTGATTTCCAGTAATGTTCGGAGACATTTTCTGCCTGGCAGTGTTGATTTGGTCACCAGATCACTCCCACCCAATCTCAGCTGGAAACTCCCCATTTAACATATTTTACGGGGCCTGGACACCCATGTTATTTAATCCCGTCAAACTGAGACCTGTTTAACTAAGCAAGGTACAACTGGCTCTGCTTTATTTAGGCCCAAAGTGCCTGACTCTCAAAATGGCTGGCCTTTTATACCAGAGCAGCACCATGTTCATGCTGCTCACTGGCCTCCAACAATGACGCCACCTGGTGGCTACAAACAGAATGTACATACATGACAGACCTCATTTGTGCTATGTTCTAGTGATGGCCTTTGATAGGCCTGCTCAACCGCCTGATTTTTAGAATCACAGAACGGTTACAGCACAGGAGGCCATTCGGCCCGTCGAGCCCGTGCCGGCTCTCTGCAAGAGCCCCTCAGCCAATCCCCCTCCCCCGTCCTTTCCCCGTAGTCCCGCACATTTATTTTCTTTCAGCTACTTATCCAACTCCCTTTTTGAAAGCCGCGATTGAGTCTGCCTCCACCACCCTCTCAGGCAGCGCATTCCAGATCCTAACCACTCGCTGCGTAAAAATGTGTTTCCTCGTGTCGCATTTGGATCTTCTGCCAATCGCCTTAAATCTGTGTCCTCTGGTTCTCCACCCTTCCGCCAATCGTAGAATCATAGAATGGTTACAGCACGGAAGGAGGCCATTCGGCCCGTCGAGCCCGTGCCGGAACAGTTACTCTCTATCTACCCTGTCCCGACCCCTCCAGAACTACTGCCATGGGTTACCTCTGCCCATTCAGACCAGACGTTAAGCTAACTGTCCGGGACAAAGTGGTTATAAAGTAAACCCGACTAGTTTTCCTACAGGTGCTCCGTGCGTGTGAGCACAGTGTGTTCCACTTCGGGCCTCACCCCTGGTGCTCGTGTCTGTTTTCCATCGCTTCCTAATTTTGTGCTCCCTGTAGGTGTGTCCTCAGTGGCAGCAGTAGGTGAGGTGTCTTGCTCTTATTCAGAGTCTCTTCGGATGGAGGTGTTCTCTTCTTCATAGGCAGTCCCTCAGAGTCGAGAAAGACTTGTCTCCACACTAAAAATGAGTTCTCAGGTGACTGATGAGTCCAATGTGGAACCTACAGTCTCTGTCACAGGTGGGGCAGACAGTGGTTGGAGGGACATAAGAACATAAGAAATAGGAGAAGGAGTAGGCCATTCGGCCCCTCGAGCCTGCCCCGCCATTTGATAAGATCATGGCTGATCCGATCATGGACTCAGCTCCACTTCCCCGCCCGCTCCCCATAACCCCTTATCCCCTTATCTTTTAAGAAACTGACTATTTCTGTCTTAAATTTATTCATTGTCCCAGCTTCCACAGCTCTCTGAGGCAGCGAATTCCACAGATTTATAACCCTCTGAGAAAAGAAATTTCTCCTCATCTCTGTTTTAAATGGGCGGCCCCTTATTCTAAGATTATGCCCTCTAGTTCTAGTCTCCCCCATCAGTGGAAACATCCTCTCTGCATCCACCTTGTCAAGCCCCCTCATAATCTTATACGCTTCGATAATATCACCTCTCATTCTTCTGAATTCCAATGAGTAGAGGCCCAACCTCCTCAACCTTTCCTCATGGGTCAACCCCCTCATCCCTGGAATCAACCTAGTGAACCTTCTCTGAACTGCCTCCTTTCGTATATTCTTTCGTAAATATGGAAACCAAAACTGCACGCAGTATTCCAGGTGTGGTCTCACCAATACTTTATATAGCTGTAGCAAGACTTCCCTACTTTTATACTCCATCTCCTTTGCAATAAAGGCCAAGATACCATTGGCCTTTCTGATCACTTGCTGTACCTGCATACTATCCTTTTGCGTTTCATGCACAAGTACCCCCAGGTCCCGCTGTACTGCGGCACTTTACAATCTTTCTCCATTTAAATAATAACTTGCTCTTTGATTTTTTTTCTGCCAAAGTGCATGACCTCACACTTTCCAACATTATACTCCATCTGACAAATTTTTGCCCACTCACTTAGCCTGTCTATGTCCTTTTGCAGATTTTTTGTGTCCTCCTCACACATTGCTTTTCCTCCCATCTTTGTATTGTCAGCAAACTTGGCTACGTTACACTCAGTCCCTTCTTCCAAGTCATTAATATAGATTGTAAATAGTTGGGGTCCCAGCACTGATCCCTGCGGCACCCCACTAGTTACTGGTTGCCAACCAAAGAATCAACCATCTGTTCTCGATTTCTTAGCCAATCCTCTATCCATGTTAATATATTGCCCCCAACCCCGTGAACTTTTATCTTGTGCAGTAACCTTTTATGTGGCACCTTGTCAAATGCCTTCTGGAAGTCCAAATACACCACATCCACTGGTTCCCTTTATCCACCCTGTTCGTTACATTCTCAAAGAACTCCAGCAAATTTGTCAAACATGACTTCCCTTTCATAAATCCATGCTGACTCTGCCTGACCGAATTTTGCTTTTCCAAATGTCCGGTGGGTGGGCGCTTGGATTGTCGTAGGCTCCTTCCGCTGTTTGCGCTTGGCTTCTGCGTGCTCCTGGCGACGAGACGCGAGGTGTTCGGTGCCTTCCCGGATGCTTCTCCACTTTGGGCGATCTTGGGCCAGAGATTCCCAGGTGTCGGTGGGGATGTGACACTCTTTCAAGGGGGCTTCGAAGGGTGTAACCCGAAGCGTTTCCTCTGCCCACCTGGGGCAGGCGGAGCTCCGAGTAGAGCGCTTGCTTTGGGAGTCTAGTGTCGGGCATGCGGACAGTGTGACCCGTCCAACGGAGCTGGTCGAGCGTGGCCAATGCTTCGGTGCTGGGGATGTTGGCCTGATCGAGAACACTGGGCCGTGAGATCCTGCTTCAGCTCTCTGCGTCCCATTTGCTGCGCTGGTGGCTGTTTTGAGGAAAAGAGGAGCTGGATTTGTTCTGTGGAACAGTTATCACCAGTGACCACAGTGAGCCTTTGTGAGTGGTAGCATTTACACCTCAGAGTGAGAAAGGTGCAGATTCGATCCCTGCTCCAGCCAGTCCGGGTAAGGGCGGCAGATTTCCTTCCTCAAAGGGCATCAGTGAACCAGATGGGTTTTTAAGTCAATCCCATAGTTACATGGTCACCATTATTGATACTAGCTTTTCATTCCAATCTATTTAATTGACTGAATTTAAATTCCCCAGCTGCTGTGGTGGGATTTGAACTCTTGTCAGCCGTGGCTCAGTGAGCAGCACTCTCTCGCCTCTGTCAGAAGGTTGTGGGTTCAAGTCCCACTCCAGGGACATAATGATGCTCCAGTGAGGGAGTGCTGCACTGTCGGAGGTGCCGTCTTTCGGATGTGTCATTAAACCGAGGCTCCGTCTGCTCTCTCAGGTGGACGTAAAAGATCCCATGGCACTATTTCAAAGAAGAGCAGGGGAGTTCTCCCCGGTGTTCCTGGGGCCAATATTTATCCCTCAATCAACCTCACTAAATTATCTGGTCATTATCACATTGCTGTTTGTGGGAGCTTGCTGTGCGCAAATTGGCTGCTGCATTTCCCACATTACAACAGTGACTACACTCCCAAAGTACTTCATTGGCTGTAAAGCGCTTTGGGAGATCCAGTGGTCGTGAAAGGCGCTATAGAAATGCAAGGGGTCAACAATAAGGGTGCATAGATTTAAAGTAATTGGGGGGAGGTATAGAGGGGATTTGAGGAGAATTTTTTTCACCCATAGGGTGGTGGGGGTCTGGAACTCACTGCCTGAAAGGGTGGTAGAGGCAGAAACCCTCACAGCATTTAAAAAGTACTTGGATGTGCAACTTAAAAGTGCTGTAATCTACAGGGCTACGGACCGAGAGCTGGAAAGTGGGATTAGGCTGGATAGCTCTTTGTCGGCCGGCGCAGACACGATGGGCCGAATGGCCTCCTTCCGTGCTGTAAATTTCTATGATTCTGTGATCAATCGAGGCCTCTGGATTAGTAACATAACCATACGCTGCCGTGGCCCTATAGGGGTGGCTGTGGGTGGCACCTCCCACACTGTATGGGCTGTGGGAGCCCTTGAACCCGCCAACCCTACAGGTCTAAGCACCCTATCGCTGCCAAAAAGATGGACGTGGCGGCCCATCACACGGCCAGCCAGCCTGAAATCCCACCCACTGCTTCGGCCAAAGTGAGGCTTAATGAGCTGAATGGCCAATTGCTGTTCCACACTTCAACATCGAGTTCTAACGGAAGTATCTGTTGTGCTTACATGTCTTTCTCTGTTCCATTGTAACTGGGAAGGTGATCACCGAATGGGGACTCAATGGAACCTACGTGCTGGAGGCGGGCGCAGTGACAAATGCCTTGGTTTCGGTCACCATCAAATTTGGGCTGTTTTGGTCGATGATCAAAGTTTCTCGGTGTTTTGGTCAAGGTCTGCACGAGAGAAGTAAGTTGGTGATTTCAGGCCTTCACATATTGGGGGCGGGGGGGGGGGAGAGAGAGGGGGGAAGGATGCAAATATCAGAACTGTATTGGTGCTGGGGCAGGGACCACAGTTATACTGCTGGTGGCACAGTTCAAGAGGTGGGAGTAAGGGAGTCTTTAAACCAGAAAGAGGGGGGGGCGGCGGCGAAAGAGCGAGCTTTGGGGGGGTGGGGAGAGAGAGAAAGCGAGCGAGCTTGGGGGGTTGGGGGGGAGAGAGAGCGAGCTTGGAGGGGGGGGGTAGCAATGATGCCAGTTCATTGGATATATTCAAGAGGGAGTTCGATGTGGCCCTTATGGCTAAAGGAATCAAGGGGTATGGAGAGAAAGCAGGAAAGGGATACTGAGGTGAATGATCAGCCATGATCTTATTGAATGGTGGTGCAGGCTCGAAGGGCCGAATGGCCTACTCCTGCACCTATTTTCTATCTTTCTATGTTTCTATGATATTTTCCAGATACTTTATGCAAGACTATTGGAATCCTGCAGAAGCATCTGTCATGTATGTACATGCTGTTTGTAGCCACCAGATGGTGTCATTGTTGGAGGCCACTAAGCAGCACGCACATGGTGCTGCTCTGGTATAAAAGGCCAGCCATTTTGTGAGTCAGACACTTTGGGACTAAATAAAGCAGAGCCAAGGTTGTACCTTGCTTAGTTAAACAATACTCAGTTTGAACCTTTATTACAAGCACAGCAGCATCGAAATCGCTCTGAAAGTGGATGAAATGTTCATGAGATCAGCAGCTGCTGTCAGGGATGACACGAGTGAATTAGCACCACCCTAACCCATACTTGGGCATCAGTGTGGCTCAGTGGGCAGCACTCTCGCCTCTGAGTCAGAAGGTTGTGGGTTCAAGTCCCACTCCAGGGATTTGAACACAAAAATCCAGGCTGGCACTCCCAGTGTAATACTGAGGGAGTGCCGCACTGTCGGAGGTGCCGTCTTTCGGATGAGACGTTAAACCGAGGCCCCGTCTGCCCTCTCAGGTGAATGTAAAAGATCCCATGGTGCTATTTTGAAGAAGAGCAGGGGAGTTATCCCCGGTGTCCTGGGGCCAATATTAAACCCTCAATCAACATAATTAAAACAGATTATCTGGTCATTGCTGTTTGTGGGAGCTTGCTGTGCAGAAATTGGCTGCTGCGTTTCCCACATTACAACAGTGACTACACTCCAAAAGTACTTCATTGGCTGTAAAGCGCTTTGGGACGTCCGGTGGTCGTGAAAGGCGCTATATAAATGCGAGTCTTTTTCTTTTATTATAGGTTAATAGTACGTCAGATACACAATCCACATGACACTAGCACTGCGCATATATGCAGAAAATGCTCACTTCTGAGCTCCCCACACAGGTCATTGTGTGGCCGAGAGCCGGCATTGCCAATGTACACCCAGGCCTCGCACTCGAGCTGGCCGTTAAGTGACTCGAGACATCCGTCTCCCAGTGGAGCATGGACCCTGAGCTTGGGAACTGGCTTTAGGGACCGGGGGAGGCAAGACCCATTGACCTGTGACCACGAGATTCTCCACGAGGTGGCAGCACGCACCAATTCCATTCTCAACCAGTGCTCACTCTCGAGTTCCTCCCGGAGGCCAAAGTCTTGGCAGGATTTATTTGTAAGGGTAAAAGACCTGTCAGTTCTTCCCCAACCTGTTGGCAGCTCATCTCAGGACCGAGGAGCAGCAATGAGCAAGGCCAAGAGGCCGATCTCCTCCCTCTGCCCCATTACTGGAGAGAATCTCTGAAACATGGTTAAAAAACTCGGCTGGTTTGGGGGTAAAGAATGAATCAGTGACCATGCTGGAAAGTATTATGTCCGTAATGTACTTATGAATGACTCCACGAGGCAATGTTTTGAACTCAAACTGTAGTGACCTTGGTCCTTTAATCCAAACTCCAGAGTGAGGAACAAGCATGGTGTGCAGCCTTTTATACTGGGCCCTGGCACCAGGGCAGGAAACCCTGGTCTCCACCAGTTGCACCCTCTAGTGGTGCCAGCATAGTATATACACAGTGTAAACCTTATTGATAGTACATCAGGTAAACAAGTCTCCATCTTATGCAACTATACAGTGACTACACAGAGAGTATATCCATAGTCTGCATATACAACAGAAAGGTTGCAGTTTTTACTTCGGCCTGTGTGGGGTGCTGCAGCTTTTCAAATGAATCGCCTACAGATTTATCTTTAACAATATAATAAATAGCAACAATACACAATAAAACCCCAAATCACAGGAGCTTTGTCTCATAGATACTCATCGTCACTCTGAATGTTCCAAGCTTTGTTTAGGATCCTTTACTGGATCTGCACCCTTGCAAAGATGCTCTTTAAGTATCTAAATGTGAAAAGAAAGACTTGAATTTACATAGTGCCTCTCACCTCCTCAGGACGTGCCAAACTGCTTTACAACCAATCAGTGCTTTCGAACATCAGAAATAGGAGCAGGAGTCGGCCATTCAGCCCCTCGAGCCTGCTCCGGCATTTAATACGATCATGACTGATCTGACCATGGACTCAGCTCCACTTCCCCGCCCGCTCCCCATAACCCTCGACATCCCTTATCATTCAAAAATCTATCTATCTCCACCTTAAATACATTCAATGACCCAGCCTCCACAGCTCTCTGGGGCAGAGAATTCCACAGATTGACAACCCTCAGAAAGAAGAAATTCCTCCTCATCTCTGTTTTAAATGGACGACCCCTTATTCTGAAACTATGTCCCCTGGTTCTAGATTCCCCCACGAGGGGAAACATCCTCTCTGCATCTACCCTGTCAAATACCCTCAGAATCTTATACATTTAAATAAGATCTCTTTTTATGCTTCTAAACTCCAATGAGTACAGGCCCAGCCTGCTCGACCTTTCTTCATAAGACCGTGTTGTTTTGAAGTGTGGTCACTGCTGTAAAGTGGGAAACACGGCAGCCAGTGACCAGATAATGTGGGGCTGAAGTTTCCCCGTTCTGCGCGGGGTCCGGGCCGCCATCGTGCAGCCCGCCGTTCCGTCTGTGCCGGGCTGCGGCTGAGCACCGCGCCACCCCAGTGCAGGCCGTCAGAGGCCGGGCAGAGTCCGAAGGGGAGGGGCGTTGAACCGTGTCAGCACTACACAGAGAAACCGCATGGTGCTGCCACTCCCGCCCGAGCAGCGCCACGGATACCGCCCCAACAGGAAGTGGAGTCTGCGGCATTGTGATCCACTTCCTGTGAGGGGCAGTAGCCGCAATTTCCCGACTGGGTTACCGCCCCCTAAAGGGGCGCTGGGGAATTTCGCCCCCTCTGTGTTTGGTGATGTTGGTTGAGGGATAACTATTGGCCAGGGTGCCGGGGATAACTCCCTGCTCTTAGAATCATTACAGCACAGAAGGAGGCCATTGGGCCCATGCCGGCTCTCTGCAAGAGCCTCTCAGCCAGCCCCACTCCCCCGCCCTTTCCCCACAACCCTACAATTTATTTTTCTTCTGGTACCTTCAATTCCTTATCTTTACATCCACTGAGAGCAGACGGGGCTGTGGTGTAATATTCGAACTGAAAGACGGCACCTCTGACAGTGCAGCGCTCCCTCAGCACTGCACTGGAGTGTCAGCCTGGATTATGTCCTCTAGTCTCTGGAGTGGGACTCGAACACACAACCTTCTGACTCGGAGGCGAGAGTGCCGCCCACTGAGCCAAACTGACACTAGTAATGCTCTTGGCGGCTTTACTTGTGCCAGCCCGATGCCATAGCAACTCGAGAATTACTGAAGCAGAAATTGAACCCTTAACACATTAGCAGTTTCTTTGTGTTTTTTAATGAATCGATTTACAGGTTCGGGTGAAATTTGTTAAAATAGTGCACAGGAAATTCACCCGAACACATTGACCAATTTATTATAAAGAGCGCACAAAATAAAGTCTGCCCCTAAGCGTGCTGGCCGATAGATCGGAACTAATTCTGGGGCCTTCCAGCATTTTCAGCAAAACAATGAGAAAATAAGCATGCTCAATGCTCAGATAAACATCGATCACAGAATCAGAGACATTCACAACACAGGAGGCCGCCATTCGGCCGACAAAGAGCTACCCAGCTTCATCCCACTTTCCAGCTCTTGGTCCGTAGCCCTGTAGGTTACGGCACTTCAGGTGCACATTCAAGTACTTTTTAAATGTGGTGAGAGTTTCTGCCTCTACCACCCTTTCAGGCCGTGAGTTCCAGACCCCCCCCACCCTCTGGGTGAAAAAAGTTCTCCTCAAATCCCCTTTAAACCTTCCACCAATTTCTTTAAATCTATGGCCATTGAGACAACACTTCAGGACAGAGACCCGTGATGCTGGGAGTGATGTGGCCCACAGGAAGATTCACTCGGCCTCCTCCTGCTGAGACTGTGTAGGCAGCCAGGGCATTTGAGGTTGGGACTGGGCCTCACAACGAGTGAATTTACCGTGATATTTTTTTTACTTATTTAAGCAGACGCTGCCGGTGCAGCGGGTGTGTTACAGGCGGGTTGTGTTCCTGGGGAAGACGGGTCTGTATCCCCCTCGCTGGATATGGCGAGGCAGGGCGTTTGCATAGGGGAAGACGCTACATTACCCGCAGCTTCCAAACCTTTCTCCATTTGCGGTAAAAATACGATAAAAATTTGTAGAGACAAAGACAAAAAGGAGGGAGAGAGAAAGCAGGGAATTATAGACCGGTCAGCCTGACCTCAGTAGTGGGTAAAATGATGGAATCAATTATTAAGGATGTCATAGCAGTGCATTTAGAAAGAGGTGACATGATAGGTCCAAGTCAGCATGGATTTGTGAAAGGGAAATCATGCTTGACAAATCTTCTGGAATTTTTTGAGGATGTTTCCAGTAGAGTGGACAAGGGAGAACCAGTTGATGTGGTGTATTTGGACTTTCAGAAGGCGTTCGACAAGGTCCCACACAAGAGATTGATGTGCAAAGTTAGAGCACATGGGATTGGGGGTAGTGTGCTGACATGGATTGAGAACTGGTTGTCAGACAGGAAGCAAAGAGTAGGAGTAAATGGGTACTTTTCAGAATGGCAGGCAGTGACTAGTGGGGTACCGCAAGATTCTGTGCTGGGGCCCCAGCTGTTTACACTGTACATTAATGATTTAGATGAGGGGATTAAATGTAGTATCTCCAAATTTGCGGATGACACTAAGTTGGGTGGCAGTGTGAGCTGTGAGGAGGATGCTGTGAGGCTGCAGAGCGACTTGGATAGGTTAGGTGAGTGGGCAAATGCATGGCAGATGAAGTATAATGTGGATAAATGTGAGGTTATCCACTTTGGTGGTAAAAACAGAGAGACAGACTATTATCTGAATGGTGACAGATTAGGAAAAGGGGAGGTGCAATGAGACCTGGGTGTCATGGTACATCAGTCATTGAAGGTTGGCATGCAGGTGCAGCAGGCGGTTAAGAAAGCAAATGGCATGTTGGCCTTCATAGCGAGGCGATTTGAGTACAGGGGCAGGGAGGTGTTGCTACAGTTGTACAGGGCATTGGTGAGGCGTATTGAGGAGTATTGTGTACAGTTTTGGTCTCCTAACCTGAGGAAGGACATTCTTGCTATTGAGGGAGTGCAGCGAAGGTTCACCAGACTGATTCCCGGGATGGCGGGACTGACCTATCAAGAAAGACTGGATCAACTGGGCTTGTATTCACTGGAGTTCAGAAGAATGAGAGGGGACCTCATAGAAACGTTTAAAATTCTGACGGGGTTAGACAGGTTAGATGCAGGAAGAATGTTCCCAATGTTGGGGAAGTCCAGAACCAGGGGACACAGTCTAAGGATAAGGGGTAAGCCATTTAGGACCGAGATGAGGAGGAATTTCTTCACCCAGAGAGTGGTGAACCTGTGGAATTCTCTACCACAGAAAGTTGTTGAGGCCAATTCACTAAATATATTCAAAAAGGAATTAGATGAAGTCCTTACTACTAGGGGGATCAAGGGGTATGGCGAGAAAGCAGGAATGGGGTACTGAAGTTGCATGATCAGCCATGAACTCATTGAATGGCGGTGCAGGCTAGAAGGGCCGAATGGCCTACTCCTGCACCTATTTTCTATGTTTCTACATCGATGCAACGCCTCTCACAACAAAACAGCCTCTCGGCACAAACACAGTAATAAACAGTTGAAAGACATGCTCCTCATCAGCCTTGGTTTGTTTTTTCTGACACAGAAACCCTGCGGCTCATTATAGGCTGGAATGTATTTGCTTCATGGGTTCTTTGCTTAAGAATTCATAGCAACACATTGCTATTCAGAACTAGTTAATTTATTAATGAAGGTTTAACAATCGCACTACACATTACCGGTTCATCCACCAGGCTCACAACTGCATACCTCCGAACCCAACTGACTGGTTTTATTGAGTCTTGCAAACAACACGTGATTGGCCAAGCCACTCACAATGCAATAGCTCTACAGCTATTTTGAGCCTAACTTTAAGTCAAGTGCCCCCTTTTTGTAAGGGCCACAAAACCCACAAATTAACAAATTAACAAGGGAACTTTGCCAAATTAAAGTAAAATTCTGTTCTCGGGGGTAGTGATGCACTCCAGTCCCTCCACAACTGCTCGACAAACCTGTGATCATCCGCACAGGTGCATGCGTTACACTGGGACTGGGTTCATTCATTGTCTTTGAATCAAAAACACAAATTCTTTGGCATGAAAAACCCAATTTCTAAATTTGTGGCTGATACCAAATTGTGGGGATAGTCGATACTGTGGAGGACTGCAGCAAATTACAGGCAACAAATAAACTTGCAGAATGGGCAGATAATTGGCAAATGAAGTTCAACACAGATAAATTTTGGGAGGAAGAATAGGGAAGTCACTTATTACTGGGAGGGTGTGAGTCTGGGTGGGGTAGAGGAACAAAGGGATCTCGGATTACAAATACACACATCACAAGGTCATAAAAAAAGCAAACCAAACACTGGGGTTTATTGCTAGAGCGATAGAATTGAAAAGTAGGGAAGTTATGCTAAACCTGTATCGAACCTTGGTTAGATCACACTTGGAGCACTGCGTACAGATCTGGTCTGGTTAGACCACACGGAGCACTGTGTACAGTTCTGGTCTGGTTAGATCACACTTGGAGCACTGCGTACAGTTCTGGTCTGGTTAGACCACACGGAGCACTGCGTACAATTCTGGTCACCGTATTATAAAATGGATATAGAGGCACTGGAGAGGGTGCAGAGAAGGTTTACAAAGATGATAACAGAAACGCGAGGGTTTACATATCAGGAAAGGATGGACTGGCTGGGTCTCTTTTCTCTTGAAAAAAGAAGTTTGAGGGGTGACCTAACTGAGGAGTTTAAAATGATGAAAGGTTTTGATAGAGTGGATACAGAGAGACTGTTTCCACTTGTGGGGAAGAGCATAACTAGAGGCCATCAATATAAGATAGTCACCAAGAAATCCAATGGGGAATTCAGGAGAAACTTCTTTACCCAGAGAGTGGTGAGAATGTGGAACTCGCTGCCACAGGGAGGGGTTGAGGCGAATAGTATCGATGTATTTAAGGGGAGGTTGGACAAGTGCATGGGGGAAAAGGGAATAGAGGGTTATGCTGATAGATTTAGATGAGGAAAGACGGGAGGAGGCTCGAGTGGAGCATAAACGCCGGCATGGACTGGTTGGGCCGAATGGCCTGTTTCTGTGCTGTATATCCGATGTAAATAATTATCTTTCATGCTGAACATTTCTAATTACTTTTTTGGCCTTTTTTCCCATTTTTCTCCTTTCTTTCCTAGTGTTTACTTCCACCGAGCCCCAGCCATAGACTCAGGGTCTCTCCAAGGGTAAGGAGGATGCTATTCTATTATTCACTGTTTTCCAATGTCCACCTGTAGGAATGTTCTGTCTCCACCAAGTGCCTGTGGGTGACAAGGTGACTCTCCCTTTCCATTCAAGCGTCCAGAGGAAACCTATTCAACCAGCAGCCCGGCCAAGACATCCAGCCCAACAGCTACAGGCAAACAGCGTCAGGGCCTTCTGAACCGCTGGAACCCACAAGTTCACGCGACCCAAAATATCCAGCGGATGTAGAATACTGATCGGTGTGTGCAATTATCGGATTGAGTGCGCAAAGCTTATTTGCCAATCTAGTTTCAACTGGAAAGATCCTTGCTCGTGAGGCTCCTCCATTAGTGACACGTCACATTGTGTGACCCTGCACTTACACAATGGCTGTGCTTCACATTCAGACGTAGGTAGCGCCCATACTCTCTGGAGTTTAGAAGAATCAGAGGTGATCTCATTGAAACATACAAGATTCTGAGGGGGCTTGACAGGGTAGATGCAGGGAGGATGTTTCCCCGGGCTGGGGAGTCTAGAATCAGGGGTCACAGTCTCAGGATAAGGGGTCGGCCATTTAGGACTGAGATGAGGAGGAATTTCTTCACTCAGAGGGTGGTGTATCTCTGTAATTCTCTGCCCCAGAGGGCTGTGGAGGCTCAGTCGTTGAGTATATTCAAGGCTGAGATCGATAGATTTTTGGGCACTAGGGGCATCGAGGGATATGGCGATCAGGGGGGAAAGTGGAGTTGAGGCAGAAGATCAGCCAATGATCTGATTGAATGGTGGAGCAGGCTCGAGGGGACGAATGGCCAATTCCTGCTCCTATTTGTGGTGAGCAGCTTCCCTGAGCTGGGGGGTTTGCTGGATCAGGCTCTTTGGGACCGATGAGATGCTCGGGTGATGGGGAGAACATGACGAGGAGATCAAGCCTAAAATAAGGCAAGAGGGAAGTCTGAGAGTCCATTCACAGGGCCAAACACTGAACGATATCTTTTGTCTCTCTCAGGCTCATAACTCAAAGTTACGATCGATCCAGCTGCCTTCAGCCCCCTTCCACACTCAGAGGGAAATAATCGAATCTTCCCTTCCCAGAACGGCCGTGAAAAACTCCGTCACTTACGCAATGCGTCAGCATTAACGAGCGCATGTATTTTTATATTGCAATGTTTGTACAAATTCAAGAGTTCTTTGAAAATGAACATTTTTTAAATGTGAAAAAATAGAGTTCTTTGGGATAATGGAGTTACTACGGAATATGTATATTTTGATATCTTCTATTCAGACTTTTGACACTGAGTGTATTGTACATCTTTGAACGGGATGACCAGGGTTGCTCAATCCAATGACTCTGATCACATCTGGTGTTGGAGATTAATCAGTGCATTCCACTTAGAACTGGACATAACTTCATTGGCAGATTTTTACATTAATCAATATACTGTACTGGAATTCATTATTTTTTCTTATTAATTGCTGCTTCACGAGGCTGCGTTAAAGTTGCAGCCCATGGAATACAGGTATTATAACTGGGAATTCTACTGTAAAATATTGTCATTCGAACACTTCGCACATTCGTATGAAATGACCGTCAGTGTTCACTAGGTTAACAAAGTGTCAGCCGGGGCTCAGTGGGCAGCACACTTGCCTTGGAGTCAGAAGGTTGTGGGTTCAAGTCCCACTCCAGGGACTTAAGCACAAAAATCTAGGCTGATACTCTAGTGCAGTGCTGAGGGAATGCTGCAATGCTGAGGGAGCACTGCAATGTCTGAGGAGCAGTATTAAGGGAGTGCTGCACTGTTGGAGGGGCAGTACTGAGGGATGAGATATTAAACCAAGTGCTCCTCTGCTCTCTCAGGTGGATGTAAAAGATCCCATGGCACTATTTTGAAGAAGAGCAGGGGAGCTCTCCCCAGTGTCCTGGGGCCAATATTTATCCCTCAATCAACATCACTCAAACAGATTATCTGGGTCATTATCACATTGCTGTGTGTGGGAGCTTGCTGTGCACAAATTGGCTGCTGTGTTTCCCACATTACAACAGTGGCTACACTCCAAAAATACTGCTTTGGCTGTAAAGCACGTCCAGTGATCAAGAAAGGCGCTATAGAAATACAAGTCTTTGTTTCAATGCTGCTAAAGTATCGGACAAAGTAATATTTAAACAATAATATCACCAAGTACAGGCTTACTGAATGAATGACATATGAATACACGTGCTGTCATTTGGATCCTTAACTTTAGCGGGATGTGTAATCGGGCCGCGGGAGGATGAGGAGATGTGTCGGGTCTCGATGATCCATCCCAGTGCGAGGCAGGCTTGATTCAGCAAGGCCAGCGTTTATTAACCATCCCAAATTGCCCCCATGCTCACCATTACTGATACTAGCTTTTTAATCCCAGATTTATTTAATGAATTAAATTTAAATTCCCCAGCTGCCGTGGTGGGATTTGAACTTGGGTCTCTGGATCATCAGTCCAGGGATTGGGATTAGTGACATAACCACAATACTGCCGTCCCATCGATGGACCAGCTCACCTTCTCCTGCCTGTCAATTTCACATGTTTAACAAAACAAGCTCATAATGTTTATCATACAAGAAAAGTAACGTAAGATTGCTTTTACTTGTCTGTTTTATATATGAATTGTGTTGTGCAAATTGCCATAGAAGTGACAAAGTCTGTGTGTTTTTCATAAGTATTCCTACATTTCGCCGTGACTATACTTCACAAGTACTTCATTGGCTGTAAAGCGCTTTTGGACGTCCCGAGATCAGGAAAGGCGCTACATAAATGCAAGTCTTTTTTCTTTTTTTAGTACTTTACCACTTGGTTTTGATTCTTTTGAATTATTCAGTCTCAGGATGTGAGCCTCACTGGCAAGGCCGGCGTTTATTGCCCATCCCTAATTGCTCCTTGAGAAGGTGGTGGTGAGCCGCCTTCTTGAACCGCTGCAGTCCGTGTGGTGAAGATGCTCCCACAGTGCTGTTAGGGAGGGAGTTCCAGGATTTTGATGAAGTGAAGACTAACAAAAAAAATTCTGAACCTTTCTGTGGTTCCAATATGTCTCAGTCACATGACTCGCCACTCTCTGAGCCAAATTCCCTCCTGTCTAAAACTTATTATTGCATTTGTTCTTTGGCTGCAACTCATGTCAGGTTTGTCCCCGCTTTCTACTGGTTGTGGGTTTTATCCAGCACAATGCTGCCCAGCATCATAACCCAAGGCAAGTGGCTGGGAACCAACCAATGTGCGGAAGTGAATCCGCTCTCAGTCCCACTTCAGAGTGAACTTTGTGATATATGACACCATTTCATCGGTGGCTGCCATTGATGAACCGCTCTGCTCTCTGGATTACAGAGGAACATAAGAACATAGGAGATAGGAGCAGGAGTAGGCCATTCGGCCCCTCGATCCCTGATCCGCCATTCAATAAGATCATGGCTGATCTGATCATGGACTCGGCTCCACTTCCCCGCCCGCTCCCCATGACCCTTCACTCCCTTATCGCTCAAAAATCTCACTGTGACCACATGGGAGCACCTGACACACTATTTCCTATTTGAGGGTTCCCTCTCTACATGTCTGCAGCAGGGTCGATCCCGAGGACATTGGATGGGAACCTGGAATGTCTGGATTCGCTCGGCCAACAAGTGTCCGACGGGTCGCTGCTCCAGTCTGTTCACCACATTCACACTGTCAAACTGGGCCGCAGAAAACGCCTGCAGAATTCACAAACCCAACGTTAGACGCTCTGGGCCCTAAAATGCAGGACAGTGCGATGGGGCGAAACTCTCAGCCGCCTGCTGCATCAGATGTTGGCCCAAACCCCAAGCCGCGGGCTCGGACCAGGCTGCTGACACCTGTAGAGACACTGGTCGCATTGTCCTGATAAGACCCTGGCAACGTGCTGCTCCAATGGGAGAGGACAGCCTGGAGGAGCCAGAGGCCCTTAAAGGGCCACAGGTTTTCCTCATAGGGAGACAAAGTGCCTCCATTCAACAGATAATCTGTCCTGCCCTGGGCTCAGTAACATTCACCATTAACCACTTCTGGTGACTTTGCTAATCCCGCAATGGATCCAATAGCATCTGTGTCTTCACCTCGGCCTAGCATCGGCAAGCTGGCCAGAATTCCTGGGATTGCGTAAGTAGGGGGCTGTGGAGGGGGTGGGGCTGTGGGGGGAGGGGGTGGGGTGAGTTGGGGGGGTGGGGGAGTTGGGGGGCTGTGAAGGGGAGGTGGGATGGGGTGGGGTGGGGGGGGAAGATGCGCCTGTTCCCATCCCCCGACTGCTATTTAGGACACTGCGGACACGGTGTGGAAAACCTCCTGGACCCGGGTTTTGCTGCGAACGTCTGGGACCCCAGTGGGTGATGGGCACGAACTCTGTCCTCGCCCTCCCCAGGAATTTCAGCTCCTGTGCCTCGTCTGTGAGACTTTAGGCCTGGTTGCCTGCTGTAGCACAGGCCGTGCAGTAGAAATCAGTGGCCACCTTGAAAGTAGAGAGCTCCCGTCTACTGTGTGCACAAGAAGTGGCAAGGGGTCAAGGGAATGTTCCCGATGTTGGGGAAGTCCAGAACCAGGGGTCACAGTCTAAGGATAAGGGGTAAGCCATTTAGGACCAAGATGAGGAGAAACTTCTTCACCCAGAGAGTGGTGAACCTGTGGAATTCTCTACCACAGAAAGTTGTTGAGGCCAATTCACTAAATATATTCAAAAAGGAGTTAGATGAAGTCCTTACTACTCGGGGGATCAAGGGGTATGGCGAGAAAGCAGGAATGGGGTACTGAAGTTGCATGTTCAGCCATGAACTCATTGAATGGCGGTGCAGGCTGGAAGGTCCGAATGGCCTACTCCTGCACCTATTTTCTATGTTTCTATGAACAGGCAGCGGAAGGAGCGTGCGGCAAACCAGACTCCCCACCCACCCTTTCCTTCAACCACTGTCTGTCCCACCTGTGACAGAGACTGTAATTCCCCTATTGGACTGTTCAGTCACCTGAGAACTCACTTTTAGAGTGGAAGCAAGTCTTCCTCGATTCCCAGGGACTGCCTGTGGAGATGACACAGAAGGAATCAGCTTGCAAACCTGAAAATCTAGTTGGCTGCTTTGTGCCTGTTGTAGCTACAGAATCAGATGAAGTGCAGTCCACAAGTCTGCATAAGTCATTGCGGCTGAGGGGAGATCGCTGAAGGGCTTCAGCGATGGTCCAGAATGGCCTTCTAGATTTGAGACGGGCTGGTGGTGAGTCGGCCTGGATTGGCAGGTCTTTGCTGGTGTAGCGGTTGTATTCTCTGGAGACGGCGTATTCGCGGTGTAGGTGTGGTGGGGCGATGTTTGCTCACGGGCAGCGGATGTGTTGGTGTTGATAAAAGCGTGCCGGTGATAATTCTCATAATAGAATTCAGCTGGGCATCAGCGGATTTGCCGTGCCCACTGGGTAGCCATGCCGGAGAGCAGTACTGTGCTGTAGAGTACACCGGGGCGAGTGTTGCCGTACCGAGGGTTGTGGTTGTGGGCCGCCCCGAGCTGTGCGAGAACACTACCGCAGGTCAGGGCTATAAACAGAGCTGTAGCGCTGGGCCCTGGAACACCGGGGCGGAGGTGCGGCAAATGGGGGTACGGGGCCCAGAAGAGCCGAGGGCCCAGGGGCAGCACGGGCCCAGCCCACACTGCGATGTGTGCACACTGGGTCCGTGCAGCAGAGCAGGTCTCCAGTCGTCCTGGTTAACCCTTGCCCCTGGACCAAGACCTCGATCTGTCAAGCCCCGTGTGGTGGCTGGTGTGCAACGGTCACCCCACGTTAAAAAAATCCACGCACAGGCATCTTCCACCCTTCAACAGGAGTTCAGGACTGGAACATCGGGTCCTTCATTGAAACACCTGTGAACTCGTGGAAGCAAGTCATCCTCGCTCAAGGGACCGCCTCTGATGCGGAGACTGAATGGAAACCTTGGGCTCAATTTCCTCAGTGATCTGCACCGTTTTTTTTGGCCTAAATTAAAATATCCAAGTTTCCCCAAAGATTGTGCGCTGGTGGAACTCAAGTAGGTAGGATTTTTTTCGGCTAAGATTTTTTTTTACCTCATTAGGGGCGTAACCTGCCACCCGCGCCAATTCTGGCCGTTTACGCAAGTTTGGCCAGCTCCGATTTACTCCAGTTTTTCTTAGGACGGTGTATGTTGACCACTCTGAGAAAACCTGCTGGGCCGTTAACTAAATCGGCACAGGTCAGAGAATCAGCCCAGCACGTGCAGTTCCACGGCCCGGACAGCAGTGGGGGGGGGGGGGGGGGGGCGGGGGAGGAGAGGTGGGGGGGGGGCGGGGGAGGGGGGAAGAGAGGTGGGCGGAGGGGGGAGGAGAGGTGGGGGGAGAGCGGGGGAGGGGGAGGAGAGGTGGGGGGGGAACCAACGGGGGGGGAGCGGGGAGGAGAGGTGGGGGGGGGACCAACGGGGGGGGGCGAAGGGGGGAGCGGGGGAGGGGGAGGAGAGGTTGGGGGGGAACCAACGAGGGGAGCGGGGGAGGAGAGGTTGTGGGGGAACCAACGAGGGGAAGGGGGGGAGCGGGGGAGGGGGAGGAGAGGTGGGGGTGGACCAACGGGGGGGGGGGTAGGAGGGTGCGGCAGGGGGGAGGGGAGGGGGAGGAGAGAGAGAGAGTGGTGGAGGGGGAGCGGGGAGGCCTTTCGGCCAGGGATAGTAGCGGGTACCAGGGTATGGGCGCCGGGCGTCAGGAGAGGGAGGGGGGGGATAGACTTTTGGCATAAACACTTCAATAATTTAATGCTGGGATGCTGCTGCAATTTGCGAGGGGCTTGTGCAGGTTGCTGTGAGCTGGCCAGAATGTGTTGTATGTTTCACTTTCCAGCCTCAGCCCGCAGTGTGTCCCTCGTTACCCTGGCAACCTGATCTTTTTGCCGCAGATCTTAGGCTTCACTCCCAAAGCTAAAGGATAGGCTAGGCGACGCCAAAATCAAAATTCAAACGGAGAAAGTTGGATGTTTTTTTTTTGATGTAGTTGGGCCCAAAAAAAACCGGGAGTCATCAAGTACGCCCAAAAAAACGGCTTTGGGGAAAATTGAGGCCCTTATTTGTAACAGAGGTGGTGGGTTACCCTGTGAAACAATGCACTACCCCACTGTATCACCGAGCACTGGGACCTGGAAGGGTACATGTTGTACGGCCCTGCTCCCGGTGAGGGCCTTGGCCATATGGGAGCTTGGGCCCGGGGTAGAGCCACAAACACTACAGGACTGTGACACTGTAGGGCTTACTCTGGGCCTGGCCTCCCCGTACACCGAGGTTCTACCCTCGAGCCACACCTGTAAAGCTGACCTCCACCAGGAGAATTTCCGATCCCTGCTAAACGCACGCCTCACCATCTCGTTGGGAGACACAAGATTTTTTTTTTAAAGCGGTGGTTTGATTCTTACCAGTGCAGTTTAATCTGAAACAAAGATATGCAGCAGCTTCCGGTGTTGATCAGAAAACAAATATCACACCTGGAGCTGGAATTGAGAGTAAAATTCAACCCGGCATCTGTGGTCCATTTAAATGAAGTTATTGAGAGTTTGTTCCTAACCTATCGTCAGGCACTGTATGTGAGGGGGGCACTATGTGTAGGGGGGGGGGGGGGCACTGTGTGTGGGGGGGGCACTGTGTGTGAGGGGGGCACTGTGTGTGAGGGGGGCACTGTGTGTGAGGGGGGCACTGTGTGTGGGGGGGCACTGTGTGTGAGGGGGGCACTGTGTGTTGGGGGGGCAATGTGTGTGGGGGAGGGCACTGTGTGTGAGGGGGGCACTGTGTGTGGGGGGGGCAATGTGTGTGGGGGAGGGCACTGTGTGTGAGGGGGGCACTGTGTGTGGGGGGGCAATGTGTGTGAGGGGGGGCACTGTGTGTGAGGGGGGGCACTGTGTGTGTGTGGGGGGCACTGTGTGTAAGAAATAACTGTAACCCCGTATCAGAATTATTTTTAAATAAAATCTTTTTTGAAGCATCGTGTTAAATAAAATATTATCTAAAGAATTTAAATGTGATAATCGTACTGCTACAGAAATAGTTTTTTTATTTGGAGATGTCACAATTGGGAACACATGAAAAAAATCAGCTTAGTCTGTATTCTACATTAATATTTACAACAACAACTTACATTTATATAGCACTTTTAACATCGGAAAATATCCGGAGATGCTACGTAGGAGTGCAATCAGACAAAATTTGACACCCCACCAAAAAGGAGATATTAGCAAAGGTGACTAAAGCTGGGTCAAAGGGGTCGGTTTTAGGAAGCATTTTAAAGGAGGAGAGAGAGGCGGAGAGGTTTAGGGAGGGAGTTCCAGGGCTTGGGGCCCAGGCAGCTGAAGACACAGCCAGCGATGGTGGAGCGAATGGGGTGGAGGATGCACAAGGGGCCAGAATTGGAGAAACGCAGATATCTCGGGGGGCTGTGGGGCTGGGGGAGATTACAGAGATAGGGAGGGGCGAGGCTATGGAGGGATTTGAAAACAAGGATGGGAATTTTAAAATTGAGGCGTCGCTTAACGGGAGATGGGTGAATGGGACGGTGCTGATATTTAGCAATACAATAGGACTGTTATTTTGAATAATTAACTAATGTCATATGAAGAGAAAACATGATTATGTCACACGACAGAACCTAAATCTTAACTCATGGCGCTGACTAGAATTACACAGAATGTACAGCACAGAGACCGGCCATTCGGCCCATCGGGTCTGTGCTGGGGTTATTCTCCACACCAGCCCCCTCTCACCCCTCGTTCTCTCACCCCCTTCACCATATCCTTCTATTCCTTTCTCCCTCATGTACTTCCTCAACAACTCAATGTCGTCAGTCAACCTTCGGACCATCCCTTCATGCCCTCTGAACCATGAAGATTCAGGAATTTAAGGGGAAAGCTTTTCACCCAGAGGGTGGTAGAGGCAGAAACCCTCAGCACATTTAAAAAAGTACCTGGATGTGCACCTGAAGTGCCGTAACCTACAGGGCTACTGACCGAGAGCTGGAAAGTGGGATTAGGCTGGGTAGCTCTTGGTCGGCCGGCGTGGACACGATGGGCCGAATGGCCTCCTTCCGTGTTGTAACTTTCTATGAGTCTATGAAGACAATCTCCAGGAATTTCCTTGGGATTTCTCCTGATTGACTGCCGTAACTCTGGCAGAAAGCACACATAAGAATTAGGAGCAGGAGTCGGCCATACGGCCCATCGAGCCTGCTCCGCCATTTAATAAGATCATGGTTGATCTGATCTTGGCCTCAACTCCACTTCCCCGCCCGCTCCCCATTGTAATAGAGAGCACCACCTAGTGGACTACTGCTCCACCATGTGGACTACTGTGGTAGTGTAACTGCTAATGTTTACAGTAAAGCAAGTTCCAGATTCAAGCCATCTTGAATGTGTGTGCTTCAGTGATGACGTAAGGATATATTGCAGCCATAACCCTCGCAACTGGGCTCACTGGGGCTGAAATGGTCCAGCTGACTTCAAGGCAGTGGAGTTTTTCACCCGTGAGCAGGGGCGGGATTCAAACCCGGGGTTCGAGGGGCGAGAGGCCGCCTAGATTTCCCCCACCCCGTCTCTATTCTGAGCTTCCCCAGGAAGCCTGATGCAGAGCGAAGGGCTGGCAGTCCACATGCGGAGAGACGGGGCGTGGCGCGGTATAAACGCCAGCCCTGCGGTTCGCGCACTGCACGAGCCCACAAACACAAAAGGCGAGCGACCAACTAAACCGTGATTGCAATTGAAGTTTCAGGGAGCAAAGCTGGCCAGGACACCGGTGGGGAGTAGTGCCATGGGATCTTTAATATCCACGGGAACCACCAGAACAAGCAGATAGTTTAATGCTTAATTTAAGTTAAGTTAATTTAATCCGTTTAATTTAACACAGTGACATTTCCAATAAAGCACCACTTCCTCTAAGTTCCACCTCCTTGTGATAAGGAGCTTGAACTGACAGGCTTCGAATCAGAGACAAGAGCACGATTGTTTTTATTCCTTATTCATTCACGGGATGTGGGCGTAGTGCTCACTGCCGCGTGTCCTAACTCACACCAAGTCCCGCTCACCCATCACCCCCCTGTGCTCACTGCCGCGTGTTCTAACCCGCACCAAGTCCCGCTCACTCATCACCCCCTGTGCTCACTGCCGCGTGTCCTAACTCACACCAAGTCCCGCTCACCCATCACCCACTGTGCTCACTGCCGCATGTTCTAACCCGCACCAAGTCCCGCTCACCCATCACCCCCTGTGCTCACTACCGCGTGTCCTAACTCACACCAAGTCCCGCTCACCCATCACCCACTGTGCTCACTGCCGCATGTTCTAACCCGCACCAAGTCCCGCTCACCCATCACCCCCTGTGCTCACTGACCTACATTGGCTCCCGGTTAACCAACTCCTCAATTTCAAAATTCTCATCCTTGTTTTCAAATCCCTCCATGGCCCTCGCCCCTCCCTATCTCTGTAATCTCCTCCAGCCCCACAACCCCCCGAGATGTCTGCGCTCCTCTAATTCTGCCCTCCTGAGCATCCCTGATTATAATCACTCAACCATCGGTGTCCGTGCCTTCTGTTGCCTGGGCCCCAAGCTCTGGAACTCCCTCCCTGAACCTCTCCGCCTCTCTACCTCTCTTTCCTCCTTTAAGAAGTTCCTTAAAACCGACCTCTTTGACCAAGCTTTTGGTCACCTGCCTTAATTTCTCCTTTTGTGGCTCGGTATCAAATTTTTTATCTCACAATACTCCTGTGAAGCGCCTTGGGACATTTCATTATGTTAAAGGCGCTATATAAATACAAGTTGTTGTTGGTGTAAGATTGACAATCTGGTTGAAAACATTCCCTCCCGAGCTGGATAGATGTCCCAGAATTGCGGACCTATGGTTTCCCAGTCTGTGCTCCCGGAGAGCAATGTTCGGCATCCAATTGCGGAGTCAGCCCTCGTAACTTCCAATGCAAATGGCGCTGTGTGGTTACTGTGCAGAGGTGTAAGACAGAACACTTCACATATCTTCCCTTTCTCCCTCCAGTCAGGGACCCACCCTGAGCCTCAGTGTGGGGGGTGGGGGCGGGGGGGAGGGGGGGTGGAAGCAAGCTCTTGCAGGTAAGGGTGCGTGCAGTGACTCAGTGAGCGCCCAGATTGAAGTCCACAGGACACTAACAGAGCAGCACTGGAGTGAAGTGATGCAAATCACTCCTGACTCAACAACTTCCATTTATATAACATCGCTAGTGGTGAAACATCCCAAGGTGCTTCACAGGAGTGTTATGAAATTTAAAGAAATCAGGCTAGCATTGATCCAGTCCACAATATGGGCCCAAGTTTCCACACGCGGCTAGAACGGCGCAGTCCCGACCTGGATGCCCGTTTTTCGCGCCACAAAGTGCGCCTAAAAAAATCCTCGGTATTCTCCGGCTCCCTGCAGGTCCTCTGGCCCTCGGCGCAGCGCAGCAGGAGCTGTGGGGGGCGGAGCCAGGTCCCTGCGCTGAAAACAGTGCCGGGACCTCTGCACATAGCGCGCTACAGGCGCCCGAAACTGTGTGGGAGGGGCCCGCAGTACGCAGCCCCTAGCCCTGGGCCCAATGGCCTCACTGGGGCTGCATGAATAAGGCTCCTCCCACGGCCAGCTCCTGCTCCCCCCCCCGACCCAACCCGACCCGACTCCGCTCCCGGACTGGATCCGACCAGAGACCTCCCTCGCGAAGTCTCCCTCCCCCCCTCTCTCTCTCACTCTCCCTCCCCCCCTCTCTCTCTCTCTCCTTCCCCCCCTCTCTCTCTCTCTCTTTCCTCCCCCTCTCTCTTCCCTCCCTCCCCCCCTCTCTCTCTCTCTCCCTCCCTCCTCTCTCTCTCTCCCTCCCCCCTCTCTCTCTCCCTCCCCTCTCTCTCTCTCCCTCCCCCCTCTCTCTCTCTCCCTCCCCCCCCTCTCTCCCCCCCCCCCCTCTCTCTCTCTCTCCCCCCCCTCTCTCTCTCCCTTCCCCCCCTCTCTCTCTCTCCCTTCCCCCCCCTTCCCCCACCTCTCTCTTCCCCCCCCTCTCTCTCTCCCCTTCCCCCTTCCCCCCCCTCTCTCTCTCTCTCCCCCTTCCCCCCTCTCTCTCTCTCCCCCTTCCCCCTTCCCCCCCTCTCTCTCTCTCTCCCCCTTCCCCCCCTCTCTCTCTCCCCCTTCCCCCCTCTCTCTCTCCCTCCCCCCTCTCTCTCTCCCTCCTCCTCTCTCTCTCTCCCTCCCCCTCTCTCTCTCTCCCTCCCCCCCCTCTCTCTCTCCCTCCCCCCCTCTCTCCCCCTCCCCCCCTCTCTCTCTCTCCCCCCCTCTCTCTCTCCCTTCCCCCCTCTCTCTCTCTCCCCCTTCCCCCCCTCTCTCTCTCTCTCTCCCCCTTCCCCCCTCTCTCTCGCTCTCCCCCTCCCCCCCTCCCCCCCTCTCTCGCTCTCCCTCCCCCCTCTCTCTCTCTCCCTCCCCCCCCTCTCTCTCTCTCCCTCCCCCCCTCTCTATCTCTCTCTCCCTCCCCCCCACCCCCCTCTCTCCCTCCCTCCCTCCCCTCTCTCTCTCTCCCTTCCCCCCCTCTCTCTCTCCCTTCCCCCCCCTCTCTCTCTCCCTTCCCCCCTTCTCTCTCCCTTCCCCCCTCTCTCTCTCTCTCCCTTCCCCCCTCTCTCTCTCTCCCTTCCCCCCTCTCAATCTCTCCCCTTCCCCCCTTCCCCCCACTTCTCTCTCTTACCCCCCCTCTCTCTCTCTCCCCCTTCCCCCTTCCCCCCCCTCTCTCTCTCCCCCTTTCCCCCCCCCCTCTCTCTCTCTCTCTCTCTCTCTCCCCCTCCCCCCCCCCCTCTCTTTCTCTCTCCCTCCCTCCCCCCCCGCCGAACCCAACCCAACCGAACCGAACCTCCCCGACCCGACCCAACCCAACGCCACCTACCTGTAAATCTGGTGCTGGGGACAGGCCCTGCCCGAAGTCTCGGGCCGGCCCGTTCAGCCTTCGGTCCCGAAAGGCCTGCCTGAAGCACTTTCACACAGGTAGGAAGATGGTTTATTTAATCTTTTCTTTGCTTATAAATGTTTATTCAGGTTGGATTTATTTGTATAATATTTGTATAAGTATAACTAAGGATTTATTATAGAATTTAATGACTTCCCTCCCCCCCCACCTTGTTCTGGACGCCTAATTTGTAACCTGCGCCTGATTTTTTAATGTGCAGAACAGGTTTTTTCAGTTCTACAAAAATCTTCACTTGCTCCATTCTACTTTAGTTTGGAGTACGTTTTCACTGTGGAAACTTCCAAATCAGACGTCAGTGGCCTTTTGAAGAAAAAATTCTGTTCCAAAGTGGAACTGTTCTACCTGACTAGAACTGCAGAAAAAAAAATGTGGAGAATTGCGATTTCTAAGATAGTCCGTTCTCCACCAGTTGCTCCTAAAAATCAGGCGCAAATCATGTGGAAACTTGGGGCCAATATGAGAGAACCCTAACCCTAACCCTAAGCCCCCGCTGTTGTTACCTGGACTGCTGGCCACAGGAAATGGTTCCCCGTGGAACGGCCGGTTTTGTGACCAGCTAAGGAG